>NW_008666347.1:6232-10168 GCF_000695815.1 Acanthisitta chloris | reverse complement strand
ATGGGACAGATGAGAGCAGGGGACAGATGATGGCATGGGACAGATGATGGCATGGGGCAGACGGTGGCATGGGCCAGATGGTGGTATTGGAGAGATGACAGCATGGCTGTGCCAAGGGAAGGGAATGCATTTCCATAGATACTCTACCCAAGAACAGCCATAAATATCAACCCAACTTGGAGCAATTAGCCATCTCCTCATTCCCCAATTAACCGTCTCCTCCCATTCCCAGCTAACCACCTCCCCCCATTCCTCAATGAACCATCCCCTCCCATTCCCAACTAACCATCTCTCCCACCATCCCACACTCCCCAGGGCCTGACCAAGCCTTGACAACCTTCCCCATGTTCATTTTTCCAAGGGGTAAGATGATATTTCTGCAGCAAATGCACAGCTGCAGGGGAAATGCTCTGAAGTGTCAGTGAATTATGGGCCCACAGGACTGAGCACTTGAGCCTTAATGCTACAAGCACCTAAATGGTTTTCTGAATGAAGTTGTTGCTAATTGTTTCCATATGATCTCTTTGCATTTATTTATTTATTTACTCCTTTATTTAGTCATAGCCCTAAGGGGATTTTTGTGCTACCTTGTAAGATGCTGAAAAAAAATCAGGCAGGAAAACTAGTTTGTTTACTAATAGTTGCTACTATTATTTAATAATAGCTTGTTTAAGGCAGGGTTGATGCCCACTCTCTGATGGGTTTTGGATGAGGTGGTTGGCATGGATATATCAATACAAAGAAAGGGATTGGTCTCAAGCCTAAGCTAAAGGGAAGTGAAACTTGGAAAATTCCATAGAATCCCAGGCTGGTTTAGGTTGGAAGGACCTTAAAGCTCATCCAGTTCTACCCCTGCCATGGGCAGGGACACCTTCCACTAGCCCAGGTTGCTCCAAGCCCCATCCAACCTGGCCTGGAACACCTCCAAGGGTGGAGCAGACACAGATTCTAGGTCTCAAGCCTAAGCTAAAGGGAAGTGAAACTTGGAAAATTCCATAGAATCCCAGGCTGGTTTAGGTTGGAAGGACCTTAAAGCTCATCCAGTTCTACCCCTGCCATGGGCAGGGACACCTTCCACTAGCCCAGGTTGCTCCAAGCCCCATCCAACCTGGCCTGGAACACCTCCAAGGGTGGAGCAGACACAGATTCTATGGGCAACCTGTACCAGTGTCTCATCACTCTCACGGAATTCCTTTTGTTTCCATATGATCTCTTTGCATTTATTTATTTATTTACTCCTTTATTTAGTCATAGCCCTAAGGGGATTTTTGTGCTACCTTGTAAGATGCTGAAAAAAAATCAGGCAGGAAAACTAGTTTGTTTACTAATAGTTGCTACTATTATTTAATAATAGCTTGTTTAAGGCAGGGTTGATGCCCACTCTCTGATGGGTTTTGGATGAGGTGGTTGGCATGGATATATCAATACAAAGAAAGGGATTGGTCTCAAGCCTAAGCTAAAGGGAAGTGAAACTTGGAAAATTCCATAGAATCCCAGGCTGGTTTAGGTTGGAAGGACCTTAAAGCTCATCCAGTTCTACCCCTGCCATGGGCAGGGACACCTTCCACTAGCCCAGGTTGCTCCAAGCCCCATCCAACCTGGCCTGGAACACCTCCAAGGGTGGAGCAGACACAGATTCTATGGGCAACCTGTACCAGTGTCTCATCACTCTCACAGCCAGGAATTCCTTCCCAATATCCCATCTCTCCCTGCCTTCTGGCAGTGGGAATCCATTCCCCTTGTCCTGACCCTCCAGGCCCTTGTTCCAAGTCCCTCTGCAGCTCTCTTGGAGCCCCTTAAGGCACTGGAAGAGGCTCTGAGGTCTCCTAGAAGCCTTTTCTTCTCCAGATGAACACCCTCAGCTGTCCCAGCCTGGCTCCATGGCAGAGCTGCTCCAGTCCTCAGAGCATCTCCATGGCCTCCTCTGGACTTGCTCCATCAACTCCACATCCTCCTTATGCTGTGGGTTCTGCATGCAGCACTACAGTTGAAGTCTCATCAGGTCAGAATCAAGGGGGATAAACTCAGGAGCTCTCCCCCAAATCCAGGGATGGAAGTCCCACCTTGCAGCCCTGTCCTTTAGGCAGAACCTCTCTTTAGCCCCTTTTGATGCCTTCTAGCTCAGTTTTGCTCCAAGGTGAATTTTCCCCCAAGGCAATGCTGTGCTCTCCACCTGCATCTGCAGCTCCAGTTGGGTTGTTCCTTCCTCCAAGGGTATTGCATGTCCCAAGGTTACTGGAAACAGGAAAAACCTCCCTGTGAGAAAATGAGAGATTAAACAAGGGTTTAAGGGGAGCAAAGTTTGTGGATCTGATTTAGGAAAGAGGAATACAGATCCCTAGAGGATTTGCAGCAGTTTCTGGTCCACAAAGGTGTCTCCAAACCCACAGAGATGACTGTCTAGGTGATGGCAGGAGCAGTGTCAAGCATTGGTATTTCCCCTCTCAACATTCAGATCCAACTGTGGCTTGAAGTTTGAATAAAATCCCTGGGAAGTCAAACCTGGACACATTGGCAGCTCTAAAACCATCTGAACATCAACCCAAGTCCTGCCAAAGAGGCTATTTGTATCCAGGGCTTCATCCATCCATCCATGTGCATCTCAGCAGAACCTTGATTCCACCTTTCTGCCTTTTCAAACAGCAGGACATGAATGAAACCTCCTCCCAAACCCCCTTTCTAAAGGGCTATTTTATTCCTGGGGAGCAGGAGAGAAGAGTCAGGATGGTCCTTCCAGCTTTCTTCTGCAGAAGTGGAGCTAAATTCTGTGCTGGGGTTTGCTCTTGGCAAATCCCTGCACTGCCCACTCACAACCAGGTGTAACATGGGGATATCACATTGCTAATAGGGGGGACAAAAGACTTTTTAGGCCAACTGTGCCTTGTAAAGGCTCTTGGAGAGGTCTGAGCTCAAACACAGCTCTGGGGGGAGGCAGGAGGGCAAGGCAAAGCAGTGAAATAAAGCAGAAGCACTGGGTGATGGCATGTAGGATTTACAGCCTGGAGTTTCTCCAGCCAAAGCTCTAGGGGTTCCAATACAGCCCCAAAGCAGCCAAATTAATTAGTCTAATGAAAAGCCCAAGGGCTGCTGGAGGCTGTGGCTGTGCATCACCCCTTAATTAAGGCCTAAATCCCTTATCCTGGTCATGCATAGGTGCACTCTGCTGGCTGCAACATGATTAACCTCTGGGCCAGGGTAAGAGACTACAAAACAAGGCCCAGAGGATGGGGATAAGGAGATTTGGAGCTCTTGCTGAGTTCAGGTCAGGTCAGGCTGCTGGTGGGGACTGCTGGGTCTAATATTTATCCCCTGCAAGCAGGGCCAGGAGGGTAAAAGCTCTGGGCATGGAGATGCCCAGGGGTGTTGGGATGACTGATCATCTGTGCTGGAATGAGGACTGGAAATGGCATGGCAGAGGTGTGTGGGACCAGCTGCAAGATCTGAGATTTCATCTCCCAGCACGAACCAGCAGTGTTATCCTCTGGCACTGGTTGCTTATGTGTTCACCATAGTCATCCCAGTCCATCCACCAGGAGCTGCTTCATCCCAAACCATGTGCCAGGCCCAGGCTCACTATGTTATACAATGAGTTGGGTTAGAAGGGTTCTTAAAGCTCATCTCATCCCACCCCCTGTCATGGGCAGGGACACCTTCCACTAGCCCAGGTTGCTCCAAGCCCCATCCAACCTGGCCTAGAACACTTCCAGGGCTGGAACCTCATCCCAAACCATGTACAATACTGGAGTTGTGTCCATGTCCTCTTCTCTTGCTTCTGTGTCCTGGCTATTTCCAGCCAGCTCTGCCTCAATCCCCAGAGCAGGTGAATAAAGCAAACCATGATCACCATCATCCTTCCAGGGCAGGGAAGGGCAGCTGAGGGGCTGATGTTCTGCCCAGAAATCACCTTAGCTCAGGGGGGGACATGTGTGCCACTGA
>NW_008666347.1:2506-6181 GCF_000695815.1 Acanthisitta chloris | reverse complement strand
TGTCCAGCCAGGAGCCACTGGCAATCCACTACCTTGGAGAGGAGATGGCAACCTGGAAATGGCTTGAGCTCAGTGCCTCAGTTTCCCCTTCTAGAAAATCAGGCTTGGGAATGCCATTAAATGTGACAAAGCCATGCAGAGCACCCTGACTCCTCAGCACTGATTGTCTGTAATGACAACAACTGACATCATAAACCCATTATCAAATAAATTCCACTTGAGGCTGTTTAGGACAGGGCTGAGCTCTCAGTGCTCAGGGCTGAAGGCCTCAGGCTTAGCCCTAGGGCACTAATGAATCATTTGGATTATGCCAAGAGAAAAACAGAGGGGAAAATGATTAAGAAAATATAAAAAGTTGGGGTTTTTTTTCCCTGCTGACCTCAGTGGAGAGTTTTGGGCTTGGTTTGTGCTGTGAGAAACTCACCACTGCTGTCTGGCTGCAGCAACCTTTGGGGTATATAACCTTCTGTCCTTCCCCATGGGAATATACAACAAAATGGGAAGAGTCAGCCACTTTTCTCCCCAGGAATGGAAAGCAAATGGGATTTGGAGGTGTTTGCAAAGGGATTCCCTCTACCATCAGGCTGAATGAGCAGAGTGATGACCTCAAAGATCATAATATCATGGTATATTAGGGGGTTGGAGTGGAGCTCAGTCCATTCAGGGACCCCAATCTTAGGACCCATCCAGTTCCAACCCCCTGCGCTGGGCAGGGACACCTCCCACCAGACCTCATCTCTGCTCACCATGTGCTTTGCTCCTCAGTTGATTTGAGACAGGTCTGGGCAGGAGAAGAGGATGTGCCAGGCACATCCAGGCTGAGAGAGGGAAGCTGTAGCTCCAGACAGGAGCCAGGTACACCCAGGCTGGCAAAGGGATGCTACAGCTCCTCTGTTCACCCATGGTTATCTATCTTGCCTTGCAAGGAGTCATTTCAAGGCTGCTGAGTGCAGTCATCCATTCAGCCCTGTGGTCCAGCAGGAAAATCATAGTATTCTAGTATGTGAAGAGGTTGGAATGGAGCTTAGAGATCATCCAGCCCCAACCCCCTGCCCTGGGCAGGGACACCTCCCACCAGAGCAGGTTGCTCAAGGCTCATCCAACCTGGCTGTGAACACTGCCAGGGTTGGGGCATCCACAGCCTCCCTGGGCAACTTGTGCCAGTGCCTTGAAGTGTCTCCAGTGTTTCAGTTGGGATGGATCCATCTGACTTTATGGGGGTGTTGATGGCAAGAGGTTTTAGGATCTTTGAGCAGCTCATCCCCCAAAACAACATGCTAAAAAACCACGAGGCAGCAAAAGTTTCACTTTGAGAGTTACAGGGGATGGGGGGAAAAAAGACTTAGGGGAAAAACCAAGGTTCTGGCTGTTGGGATTTGCTCCTGGCGTCTCCAGGGAGAGAGATTTGTGCTGGAGGTTTCCATCCGCAGGGTTGCACTGCCATCTCCAGGGCTGTTACTGCTGCGGCTCAGCCTCCTCCCCAGCCCTAAGGAATGAACCAGCCCGCGGTGGCTTCGCTAAGAAAAGCATGAAAACATTGGAGTTGAACAGTGTTTTAACTCAGATCCCTCTCGTCTTCCTTTCCCTGGAAGGATTTTTCAGTGGGAAGTATCCAGGTTTGGCATTTGCTTTAGTACATGAAGGAGTGGATGCTCCAGGGACTGTGGGAGGCAGTGATGCTCCAGCAGAGTGTTCCCCTCCCTTCCTGCACGCCCAAATCTTCAGGAAAACGAGGAATTTCTATACGAAATTCCTTTTCCCTCCAGATTTTCCTGTTTTTCGCAGGGCAGAAAGTCCTGGGACACCTGTGTGCTCCTTCTCCTCTGCTTCCACCAGCTTCAAATCGAGATGTCCCCCAGTGTCCCCCTCCCTGCTCTGCTCCAGACAGCAGCTTCTGCTCCAGACAGCATCCCCTGCTGCAAGAGGACCTGGATGTGGCCTGAACCCCTCGGTCGGTGCACACATCATGTGGAGCTGCAGCATCCCAGTGCACCCATGAGATGGCACTGGAGCCGCAGCGTTGACAGCAGAGGCTTCAGTTTGGATCTGTTGGCAAGAAGATAACCACTTTGGGGATTAGGTCCCCAAAATTTCTTATACTTGAGGATCTGACCCAGGGCTGGGAGTTTTCCTCATCCTGGGGACCCAAGTGGGGTGTGGAGCAGCTCACAGAGAGGATAGTAGGAATCAAACAGATTGGCTAAAGCCTTGAGTAACTTGGGGCTGGTGGGAGGTGTCCCTGCCCAGGGTAGGGGCTTGGAACTAGATGATCTCTAAGGTCCATTCCAACTCCTCAACACACTATGATACTATGGCAGACTGAGGATGGGGAATGCAGCAGGTCACAGCAACTGAGGAGCACTTGGCAAACTTGGTGTTCTATCCCACCTGTGGCTGAGGAGCTGATGCAGGAGCTTCCAGGCTGAGCTTTTCCACACTCTGCTCAGCTATAAATACCCAAACTGTCCAAAAGAGGGATGGAGCAGGCAGGGAAGGTGGGTAGGGGGGTTGGGCTGGGCACAAGTGCAAATTAGTGAATATATTAGAGCATCTCAGCCCATTTCAGTGCCTCTCTCTTCCTAGCAGGTGTCTAAGCATTCATTTCTGCCTGGTTACACTCACCAGCCTCCTGCAGGGCTCTCCCTGCTGTGGAGACATGCTGAGATGCTCCCATGGATGTCCCAAAATGATGCACATCCCTGCTGGCACCTCTGAAATCTCCTGAGGCTTTTGCTTTGGCCTCAGTGATTTCTGATCAGCAATGGTGACAGGATCCTCCAGATTGGTAGTGTGAGCCATGCTGTCCCTTGGGGTGGGTTTGGGGGCATGATTCAGGCTCTGCTCCAAGACAGCTCCTTGGAGATGAAGCAGTTGGACTGTCTCACCCGATGTCAGGTGAGCACAGGCTGTTCCCATGCTGTGACCAGGAGTGATGGACAGTCAGCATGGACACCCTGAAGAGTAACAGGACTTAAAAATGCCCCACAACCCTCACCAAAGGTATCACTTAACTCCCTCCTGTCCTTCCAAGCAGGTTGGTGATGAAGGCCATGATGAGGTGACACAGCAGTCCAAGCATGATGACATGTCCCTTTAGATATGCTCCACAGATGCTTTTGTGTTGTCACCTCGTAGAATCTCACAATGGTTTGGGCTGGAAGGACTTCACCTCATTCCACCCCCTGCCATGGGCAGGGACAACTTCCACTAGCCCAGGTTGCTCCAAGCTCCAGCCAACCTGGCCTGGAACACTTGCAGGGATGGAGCAGCCACAGTTCCTCTGGAACAGCTGTCCCAGTGCCTCAGCACCTCACAGCCATGGGGTTGTTGTTTCACCTCAAGATGCACCACAGGGACTTGACTTTTGGATAGAGATTTGATGCCCCCGAGGTAAGGAATTTTAAAAAGGTCTGTGACCCACCCAACACACATTTTCATGTTGCATCAGCTCCTCAGCTCCAAAACATCAACTCCAAACCCCAAAACTCCCAACCTAGAGTCCTGCACTCAGCTCCAGTGTTCTAAACATCAGAAGGACATGGAGCTGTTGGAGCAAGTCCAGAGGAGGCCACGAAGGTTATCAGAGGACTGGAGCATCTCCCCTGTGAGGACAGGCTGAGGGAGTTGGGGCTGTTCAGCCTGGGGAAGAGAAGGTTGTGTGGAGACCTCAGAGCA
>NW_008666347.1:513-2169 GCF_000695815.1 Acanthisitta chloris | reverse complement strand
CTGAATTCAGGAAAAAAATCTGCTTTAACATGGCTTTAACGACAGCTTGACCAGGAGAATCCACACTCACACACATATGATGGTCACCAACACAACAAGATCCCACCCGTGGGATTGTGGTGGATAATTCAGATTTTGGGGCTCTGGTGATGGTTTTGGTGGAAGCTCCAACTCTGCCCTCCACACTCCAACAGCATCCTGGTGTTGAAATCATCTGTGTGCCTGAAAATGTCAGTGTGGATTGGGACTGGAAAATCTCTAAGCTCCATTCCAGCCCCTTAAGATCCTATGAAGATGAGCTGGACTAACTTTTAGGATGATTCTCTGGACTGACAGAGGGACTTCAATCCCTGAGACCCTGAGGCATGTGAGCCCCACTGACAGTTCTGCTGCTGCTGCTGTTTCCCCTTGAAGTGGCAGAAGAAAAACTCAAAGCTGCATTAGTTGTGTTTAATTAAGACTCAGCATTATCAGCTCTACAAGGCAGAGCCAATGCACAGATGAATTACCATTTAATTAAGCTTTCCAAGAACCTCTGGAAGCTGCAGATGAAACGTGGGCTTAGATTTCTTGCAGGGCTTGTTGTTTGGGGGGTTTTAGGCTGCTTATTTGAGAGAAGTTTTAATTGTTTTCCTTGAGCTGGAGAAATAATAATAATAATAATAGAAATCATTATCTGCAAGATGGAGCTTGATGAGTTTCCGTTTGCAGAGCAGCCTGGATGGAAATATAGAGAGAAATATATTTAAAATAGATACAAATCTAGGTTTAAAATATGCAAATAAATATATAAAATACATAAAATATAATGATATATATATATAAATATATATGTATGGACTGTATAGATATATTTAATATGTATTTATGTACATATTTTACATATGGCCCAGGATTGTGTCCAGATGGGTCTGGAATATCTCCAGTGAGGAACAATCCATGACCTCTCTGGGCAATCTGTTCAGTGCTCAGTGATTGCACAGGAGAGAAGTTCTTCCTTGGTATTCAGGTGGAACTTTCTGGGCATCAGTTTCTGCCCTTTGCCTCTTGTTTTATTGGTTTCCATGACTGAGTAGAGTCTAATCATCCTCTGACACCTCCTTCCTGTATTTGTATACATTGCTGAGGTCCCTCTCAGTCATCTCTTCTCAAGGTTGAACAGCCCCAACTCCTTCAGCCTTTCCTCATCACTGAATGCTCCAGTCCCTTCAGCATCTTCATTGCCCTGTGCTGGACCAGCCCCAGGAGTTCCATGTCCCTCTGGTCCCGAGGAGCCCAGAACTGGACACAACACTCCAGATGTGTCTCCCCAGGGCTGAGCAGAGGGTCAGGATCCACCTCCCTGCCCTGCTGGAAATGCTCTTCCTAATGCATCCCAGGATTCTGAGCCCCCAGGGCACAGTGTTGGTCATGGAAAGCTTGTTGTCCCTCACGTCCTTCTCCTTGGAGCTGCTCTCCAGCAGGTCAGTGCCAACCTGTGCTGGTTCTTGGGGTTATTCCTCCCAAGGGGCAGGACCTGCACTAGCCCTTGTTGGACTTCAGGTGGTTTTTCTCTGTCCATCCCCAACCTGTTGATGGTCCCTGTAGAAATAAAATTGTCTGCGCTCAGTTCTAGGCCCCTCAGTTCAGGAGGGACATTGAGGTGCTGGAGCAGGT
>NW_008666347.1:0-203 GCF_000695815.1 Acanthisitta chloris | reverse complement strand
GGTGGATTCGCCATCCCTGGAGGTTTTCAAGCTGAGACTGGATGTGGCACTTAGTGTTATGGTCCAGTAACCACCTTAGGGTTAGACTTGATGATCTTGGAGGTCTTTTCTAACCTGGATGATTCTATGAAAAGAATCAGGTCCTTATAAATGTATATATACATATCTAAAAATAATATTTTACATATTATTCTATACATAGA
>NW_008666346.1:20159-34165 GCF_000695815.1 Acanthisitta chloris | reverse complement strand
CATGGTCTAGTAACAACAGTAGTGTTGCACTCGGAGATCTTTGAGATCTCTTCCAATCCACTTGATTCTATGATTCTATGATTCTCTTGCTTTGCCAAGGTGCTGGTGGACTCTGCCAGGAGCTGCGCTGAACAGCCTTTTGCAGTGTTGAGAGTTTGAAAGTCTCAGGAATAGAAAGCCCCTCTGAAGTTCGGTTTGTGCACGCAGAGGAGGGATGGGGAGCACAGCCAGTGTCTCTCTGCCTGGCGTTGCACCTGAGAGGTGAGAGGGAGATGCTCAGCTACTGGGCTTCAATCCTTCACGCTCCCTGTACGTATGTGCAGGAAGGTGTTAGGGCAGTTCTGCCTTCTAGGAAACACATCTAGGGAATCTAAAGGGCAGGTGTTGTGTCAGTGACTTCTCACATTATGCCCATAGATTGTGAAGTGAATTTAGGAAAGCTTTTCACTCCCCAGTCAGTTACAGTATTGGGTACAAATTGAATGAGGGGAAATTTAGGTTAGATATTAGGAAAAAGCTTTTTCCTGTGAGGGTGGTGAGACACTGGCACAGGTTGCTCAGGGAGGCTGTGGCTGCCCCAACCCTGGCAGTGTTCAAGGCCAGGCTGGATGAAGCCTTGAGCAACCTGCTCTGGTGGGAGGTGTCCCACCAGGGCAGGAGTTTGGGACTAGGTCGTCTCTAAGGTCCATTCCAACCCCTAAAATTCTGTGAGTCTATGATTCTGTATTTTATATGAGTGCACCTAATGACACTTCAGCCTCTACATGCTGTCTTCCAGAAGATCTTTTGCACTGTGGCTGTTAACCCGAGGCCTTGTTGTCACAAATTAGGTACTAAACCTTGTCTTAATGTTTAGAATTAAACTTGGCTTTGTACAGCAGCTGTACATCCTGGATGATAACTGTATAGGAAACAGCTGGCTTTCAGGATTATTGTGCAAATTCATGACCTTGTGCTACCTTCGGATTACTAAGGCTCTGCAATGTTTGTTTAGTCTTGAGCTTGTTCTTTGGTCCCTTCCTAAACATGCCAAGGGGAGTTTAGATTCTCTGCCAGGTGAGTGTAATTAGCAGGCTGTGAAGACTGATAGAAAATGCTTATGTCTCCTAGCATCTTCACCAAATTTTGTTACTGCTGCTAAAATTGTTTCTGGATGCTGCCTTGTGGCATTGTGCACTAGATCTGTTCTGTTTTAAACCTTCCTCTGGAGTGGGCCCACCTAAAGGCCAGGAGGAGGGGTCTCTCCACTTTGCACCAGCACAGCTGTACCGAGACAACATTTAGGCACACTGGAATTGCTGTCAGAAGTTTAATCAGATCCATGCTGGGAATTTTTTTTCCTCTTGGCTTAATAGCTGGATAGTTCAGGATTCCTGAGTATTGCCTAATACTTTGAATTAATAACTGTAATCCAGGTCACTGCCTGCTGGTCTGTTTCTCACTTGCAAGTGGTTTGAACTGAGTATTAAATCACAACTGAAATTGCAGTTATTATGAAACACTCGGGATGGATACACTATCATTGATTAATACTCTCTAGGCATTGCTATATATTCTTTCTGGAAACTTACAGCAGCAACTATATTTCACAGGGAAATAGCAGGGTGAATAACCTGAAGTGCCTGGTGATGTAAGAAGCATATGGTCAAGTTACAGCCACATTTATTTTATCCCAGATTGCTGTCTCATTAAAATACCAACCCACCCCCATTGCTTAACATCAGACTCCGTGTGGGCATTTGGATCACGGATGGGTGCACACTTACTGGGACTTTTCCAGTGCTTCTAAATAGATTTTCTGGCTCTCTTTTGAGTGCTGGCAAACTGCAGCAGTGACAACGAACATGTTGCTTCCCACGTGTTTTAGAATAAGAGTTCTTGGTTAGGGCATTTGGGGTGGCTTAGGAGTTGTTTTTTTGTAGCTCCAGCCAGTTGTAGGACTGGAAATTTTCTATGTCTGGCGTGGAGGGACAGCAAAAGGTGTTGATGGTTGAGGATGTGTCATATTTGGAAGGAATGTGCTGGTTTTGTTCTTGCCATTTTTCTGTGACCTGTTTGAGGTGATTTGAACAAACTAAATTCTTTTTGCACTGATATGCTAGATGAACTCTGACTCTATAAATGCTTTCTCTTAATGTTATTATATATAGTTAAATGAGGTAGTAGAAAAACTTGTACAAATCCTCCTGATTTGCTTTCTAGGTGTGTATGTGGTGAACATTCCTGATTGCCTATTTGGAACATGTTAAAGCAGATCTTATCCTACTGACAGAAATAGGTGGTAAAGGGTTTTTTTTTTTGTTTTTCTACCGTTGTCTGGAAACATTTAAAACTGTATTCAACAACAGTACTTTTGTTTTGAAACCTTATCTTCACTTTCTAAAGTGTACCTTTGCAGGACTTGTGGGATTTTGGCAGATCAACCACTGCATGATTGTGTGATGCCTCATTAATTTTACAGGATGCATCAGAGGACAAATATAAATGACCACTTGTTCAGAGCCATGTGACCTACTTAAAACTGAGTTTGTTCTCTGAGAGGTTACACCCCAGTCATAATTTAGGTGGCAGTGCTAAGATGAGCTTTAAATTAGTGTCAACATTTCTTTACCTCATTGCCCTCTTTATTGGGTATATCCCTTGTTAGAAGGTAGGTGTGAGTTGTTAAATAATGGCATTTGAGCCAAGAAAATTTGAATGTTGTTGTGAAAAATTTAATGAAAAATCAAGTCCAGTAGAGTTTCCAGTCTCTTGTCTTTTTACTCGAAAAATGAAGCAACTGAAGAATGTGGAGCTTGCTCAGAGAGGGCAAACTGCTTATAGTAGTAACAATTCCTATATGTGTCCTCAAAAGTGAAAACCACTTTCCACTAGTTGTGTGGAAAAGGAAGAGTGGAGAAGTGATGATTGCTGAAAGGCAGGGGAATGGATTTGAAAAGAGAACAGATGGATAACTAATTTTTAATTCACTCCAACATATCACTCATTCTATTTATTTATTTATTTTTAAACTGAGGAAACATCAATGTACTAAGTACAAACCATTCATGTTCTGCAAGTGTCTTACTTGGATAGGGAAGGAATTGAAATCAGCAGTGAGGAGAAAGACTTGGGAGTGAGAGTGGATGAGAAGCTCAGCATGAGCTGCAGCATGAGCTCAGCCCAGAAAGCCAGTGGAATCCTGGGCTGCATCCACAGGGGTGTGGGCAGTAGATCAAAAGAAGTGATTCTTCCCCTCTACTCTCTTGAGACCCACCTGGAATACTGCACACAGTTCTGGTGTTCTCAGCATAAGAAGGACATGGAACTGTTGGAGCAAGTCCAGTGGAGGCACGAAGTTGCTAAGAGGACTGGAGCATCTCCCTATGAAGACAGGCTGAGGGAGTTGGGGCTGTTCAACCTGGAGAAGACTGCGTGGAGACCTCAGAGCAACTTTTCCATATCTGAAGGGCCTACAAGGAGCTGGAGAGGGACTCTGTTAGGAAATGTAGTGATAGAACGAGGGGTAATGGGTTCAAACTGAAGGAGGGGAAGTCTAGGTTGGATATTAGGAAAAAGGTTTTTCCTGTGAGGGTGATGAGACAGTGGCACAGGTTGCCCAGGGAGGCTGTGGCTGCCCCAACCCTGGCAGTGTTCAATGCCAGGCTGGATAAGGCCTTGAGCAACCTGATCTATTGAGGAGATGTCCCTGCCCAGAGCAGGGAGGGTTGGGACTAGATTGAAGTGAAGGTCCATTCTAACCCCTAAATTCTATGATTCTATGATTCTGCCCTTTCCAATAAGTTGGTGCAAGTAGGTTTCCATTCAGTTCTGTGGGATCTGAATGTCATGGCTCACTTAATGTTTCCACTTCTGATCTTAAGTGACATTAGCAGACTTTAGAACGTTCTCCTGTGTTCCTTTTATGCACATGAACATAATGGATAGCTACTTTGGAGAAGTCCTAAATTCTATGATTCTATGATTCTGCCCTTTCCAATAAGTTGGTGCAAGTAGGTTTCCATTCAGTTCTGTGGGATCTGAATGTCATGGCTCACTTAATGTTTCCACTTCTGATCTTAAGTGACATTAGCAGACTTTAGAACGTTCTCCTGTGTTCCTTTTATGCACATGAACATAATGGATAGCTACTTTGGAGAAGTGGTCATGTGCAAGAACGAGTCTGAGTGCAACTGACTTGGACACCAGGTACTGAAGTGTGAAAAATAAATGACACAATAGTTACAAACATGAGAGATGTTATCTTATATTCCGATATTCTAAGTGCTCATTTTTATAAATTGGCCATCACATAGGAATTTGGATAGTGCTGCAATACAGAATGACTAAAACTGGAACAGTCTTGTTAATACATGAAGTGAATTGTATTGAGAATGCTGTGCATGTTCTTTTATATGTCTGAGCTTCTCATCTTAGGTAAGAAGCTTCTTTTCCCACAGAAATGTCTGAAAAAACCCAAAGCTTCTTCTCTGAACTGGGAACAGATGTCAGATTTCATTTTGGGGCAGACACTAGTGCTTTTGTGAACTTCAGACTTTGGACTACAGAAAATCAAACTCGTTCAAGGCAAACAGAGCTCAGCACCAGTGTACAGGGGAAGCTTTGGCAACATTGGACGTTTGAAGTGGAAGAAAATAGTCAGAAAAACTACTTGAGGGTATTTCTCTCTTTGATAAAGTGTCATTTCCCCCTGAAACTAGTTAATGCTTCCCATTACCTCCAGCATAGTATTTTAATATTACTCTTTCAGCATAGTTCAATTGTAGTTTAAAAGAGAGAATTCATTTTAAAGATAACAAAATAAACCAAACTGTCAATCTTTTCTAACAAGGGAAACTTGCATTTATTATTACAGCTTCAGGTAAGTTTTCTCTCTCCAACACTGCGGGTGAAACTATTTAATAATTGTTTTGGATACTGTTTTCCTTTTGGAAACACTGCAGAGCATTATCAGGGAAAAGGAAGACAGTGACTCTGCATTCTTAGAACATCCAAAAGCAGAAATGGAATTTTTAGAACAGCCCTCCAAAAGTTAGCAATACCAATCTTGTCTAGGTCAGCAAAGCCGCCTCTCTGTTTTTAATACAAATCTGAAAGCATCTGTATATGTATGCCAGGCTGTTAACAATGAGACCTCTCAGCCATGCTCTGAAAACTTTTTCCTCTTGGTAGCCAAACAGAACAAACCAACACACAAAGGATGTTCAGAGAACACATTGTCCCGTCAGTTTAGACAACACAGGTTACGGTCAGTGTACTCTGAAACTGGTATTTCTAAAGACTTTTCCTGTGAAAGCCTTATGATTGCTGGAGCATTTTTTCATCCCCTGAATTGAGTGATTTGAAAAATACTGACTTCTAAAATGTGATGTGATTCTCCAATGTTCATTTCTATTTATGCATCTCTTCCCAGGAGCTGTGGAAGTGTCAGTCCGAAGCCCATTCGCCTGCTGGTTTAGTGCTATGCTTTATTGCTTTGGTGGTTCAGTTTTGTCTGCCTTGATGCTTGCAGAACCTCCAGTGGCCTTTCTGGCAAAGAACACAAATATTCTACTGGCATCTTCAGTCTGGTGAGCAGCCACAATTGAGTTACATAAGTGGTACTGGTCCTGAGGAAGCTGTAAACTGATCTAATCACCACCAAGGTTCCATGTACATCAGAACTTTAACTCAAAAGTGTTATGGATTTGGGTGCTGTCTCTTCATCCAGAGAGTCAGTGCTGCAGAATAGCTGTTATGGTCCTTTTCTGTGGGAACAGAATGTTCATAAAACAACAACTCTTATGGGCTGTTGTATAGCAAAATGCTCCATTTCCTAGACTAGAGTTGCCTTAGATTTTTATGGTATTACTGGTCAGGCAGCTGAAGACATTATTTTGTAATAAAGTGAACTTCAGTTGCTGATTTTCTGGACATAAGTCATAAATGCAGTCTAGTTTTTCAGGAGTAGATCTTGAAGATCAGAACTCAGCTGATGTAAAAATTTTGGACTTTCCTGTAACTGAGAATCCAAGACAGAACTTCTTCCTTCTTCTCCAGCTTCTGCTACCTGACATAATTTCTTTTTTTTCTATATTTTGTCCCTTCCCAAATACATGGGTGTTACAGTGGGAGGCAGTGGTGAGCTGAGTGGGAAGTCAGGTATGTGGCAATTTGGCCTGTTTTGGAATTCCAGAAAACCCACTGGAGTTATTTTCATATCAATGTGGCCTTCCAGTAGAGTTCATTTTTTTCAGAAGGTGATGTTTGAAGAAGAAAACCTCAAACCTAACAAAAATGATGACCCATAGAGGGATTTTGAATTTAGAAAGTTCAGTTACTCAACTTAGAGGGGTCTGATCTGTTTGAAATCCTTTAGTCCCTGTTTCTAGTAGCCCCTACTTGCAGTTCTACAGCTGCAAATTATTACAGTGAAACTAAGTGTTTCTATCTGCCTGTGTGTATGTACTAGTTTTCTGGTCTTCATGTCTCAATTAAAGATTTAATTTAGACAATTGTGCAATAAATAGTGCATTATTAACAAAGCTCATAGAATCTGCCTGTGGTTCATGTCAGTCTGACGTGGGCAGCATGAGCACCTGTTTGAACAAGTGACATGAGTTAGGAGGACACTTGAACAGAATATGATTTCTGTTGAGCTGAACACTCTCAAATGTAATTTGCTGTGCTCAGACAAGAAGGGGTTCTAATGAGCTGCAAATGTTATGAAACCTTTTAAGCTTCTAGTTTTACAAAGCTCTCTCTTCATGAGGATAATGAGTTTAGTTCTTGGTTCCAGATCACGTGAAGTGAAATCCCCAAAGCCGTAAGTACAACTGGAGAACAAGGAGGGTTGTGCTACACTGGAGAAATGCTCCTGAATAGTCTGTAGGACAGCGGCATCTGCTGTCAGCGAGTGTTGCTGACTGAGATCACAGGCTGCAGTGCCTGGTTCGATCCTGTGACCAGTGCCTCAGGGTCCCAAACACACATTCTCCAGCTCTACACTGATACTGGTGAGGGGTCTCTGTTGAGCAGATGGCTTAAGTGGCTGTTTGCAGTAGCCTTTCAAGTACATGTTCTCTATACATCTTTGGCTTCGTGTCAACTGAGTCTTGGTTGCGTACAAAGGCATCTGCCTTTACAATAGGAGAAAAAGAGGCATTCTTGGTAGACAGAATTGAGCTCAAAAGCCTCAGGCTAAGGATCAGTGTCTTTTTTACCTTGGTATCCTTCCCATTTTTTAAGACTTTCTCTGCTGTTACTTAATTATTACTCTCTTATTCTTGTCCTAAAATAATCTACTTAAGGTATCTTAATCAAGATACTTATTCTTGATTGGTTTTTTTCAGTGTCTCTGTAAGAACTGAATTTTGTTTATGTTTGAAAAGAGACAGTAAAATACCATATAATCTTTTAAAATCTGCTGTCACCTTAAGATTTCATTGTTATCCATCTTTACTTTGTTTTAAAAGCAAGTTGATCAAAGACACTTAAATTTTGAGTACTGTGCTTTCAGTGCTTTGAATAAAGAAATGAGCTTGTAATTGGCAGGCTGGAAAAGCTAGAATTGGTGAGTACTAAGTTGTTAAATGTCTTTGAAAGGAGCTGTACATTTCATCTGGCATGATATGAACTAGTGCAGGCATTCTTGTTGAAGGTATGTAACCCCATGTACCTACAGTATGAAAGCACAGGGTCAGCATTTAATTTACCAACCTGCTGTAATCTTATTTAAAAAAACCCCACCCAAATAAAACCCTCAATCAAACAAAAAATACCTCACAAAATAAACCAAACAAAGTCCGTGACACACCAGTTTAATAATTTCAATTATAAAAATGTGGTGTGTAAGCTGTAGAACAGTTGGTAAGATTTAAAGCTGTTTCCTATGTGCTTTAATGGGTAATTCTCTGGGACAATGAGGCAATAGGTTAATGTTTGATTTTGATGCAAGAACTCAAAAGGTTTTCAAATTTGTTCCAATATGTGTACCACAAGACGGTGAGTTATCAGCAGTATATCGCTAGTCACAATGAAAAAATACTTTTAAAGATTATAGAAAGGTAATTACTTAGAAAAAGCGTGGCTAATGGTTCTCTCATTATTTTCAGGTATCTTGTGTTTTACTGCCCACAAGACATGTTCTACAGGTGCTGTTGCTTCCTGCCTCTTCGTGTTGTGGTTGCAGGAATGAAGGAGGTGACCAGGACTTGGAAGATAGCAGGAGGCGTTGCACATGCAGACAGTCACTTCAAAGATGTCTGGCTTGTCATGATAGCTGTGGGCTGGGCCAGAGGTAACAGGCATAACTTCTCCTTCTGATGGATTGTGATGTTGTGACGTGGTATTTAAGTGGTTAGCCCTTCAGCATAACTGCAGCACCATCCTTGCTGTGCTGGGCATGATAGTCCTGATGCAGCCTGTTATCCCCTCAAGCAAAAAGCCCGTGCAGCAGTTTTTCTGTCTGGATTAAAGGTGACATTGAATGACTTTGAGGGAAGTTTATATAATCCCTTTAGAAGGTCTTATGAGAACTTGCAGGATGGACAGATGATTGCAGGGAAATTCCGCGCAGGGAAGCAAGCAGCCGACTCAGTGTGAGTGATAAAGCAAGCTCCAACTTTATTGTTAGCTCAGTTCTTCTTTTATACGGTACACGATAAATGCACCTATTCATTACTTAGCATTACCTAACAGCGTTACCTAAGCTCTAAAAGTCACATTTATATACTTTTTCTGCTTGGGGTTGCAGCTGTGAAGAAGTCTTCTTTATTCTCTGGAGAATCCTTCTTTGTTTTCCCGGATAGTTCGTCCTTGGGCTTGCAACATTGCTGAGTTTTCCTGCATAGCTTGTCCTTCAGCTGCAACATTATGCTGAGAAAATAAATTCTAATGCTGGGAAGCTAAATTCCTGAGGCCTACTTCATGGTTATATGCTCAAAGCTCCCATAGACCTTTGCTCGACTCTTGCTCGCACAATGCTCTCTGGGAGCTGTGCCCCTGTTCCCTTAGCCATTCTTCAACAGATGATGACCATAAAGATGTAGATCTCCTGTATAATGTTCAACAACATTATTTTTTCAGGGCTGTGTCCTTCATGTGGCTGAAGAAGAGAACTGGTTATCGTAGGTTTTGGGGTTGTAACCATTACCTGATTTTAAACATAGGATTGACCTTCATGCCTGCTGCTCTTTGGAGTACAGCAGCTATATTTGTAGTCAACGCCATTAGAATCACTGCAGGAAGTAGTTGTGCAGCTCTTGTTTCTGTTTGCTTGATTCTGTTCTGTTCATTAACACATGTTAATGTGATAATCTAATGTATTCTGTTCCCAGGTTACAGTACAGATCAGTCTCATTTGCCACAGTGTCTAGCACCTCTTTATGTCTTGTATTCTTTTAATGTAAAATTACACAGAGGCTCCTCACAGTTTATGCTACACACTCTGTGCTTCCATGATGACATGAAGCATGGAGTGATGCAAATCCAGGCATTTGTAATGATGAGTGCATCAGTTCAGATATTATCACTTGGAGGTGAACCTGAGGTTCTTGCTAAGTGTGTAAACCTCCGAGGTTTCATGTCAGTTGCTGAAGTCATGCTTGTATGAAAGATTGCATTAGTCTTTTTAAGTCTAGGCTTTGGGTGCCACATTTAGCATTTGGTGTCATGACTTTTGCTGGGAGCAGTAAGAGATTGGACAGTAGTGGTAGCAGTCAGTGGAGGCTTACTGTAAATCTCTGCAATATCAGGTGCTGGTGGTGGCCTAATTTCCAACTTTGAGCAGCTGGTGAGAGGAGTGTGGAAACCTGAAACCAACGAACTACTGAACATGTCCTAGTAAGTACTTTTTTAAAACTGCAACTAGTCAGCTGTTGTTTTGCTAACTCCATGTGTTGACACTCACTTCTAGTGGTTGAGGTTTTAAAAAAGGCAGCAGGATGTGTTTGTACTCCATGTTTTGGTGTGTATCATGTGAAGGATGTGTTGATGATCTTTGGTACTTTTAGCAGATGCTTTAATCATTTTATGTTCACAACACAAGAACAGCAAATGGGAAGATGAGTCAACAAAAATGACTTGTCAGAAAGCAGTATTGAGCCAGTGTGGAGTTGCTAGAAAGCAGAAGTGGCTCACTTTGTCTTTCAGGGACAGAGTCTTCTGTCCAAAATGAAAGGACAGTGGTACCAGAAGGATCCAAGTGAAGGCTGCACTTTGGGTGTGTGTTCTGAGCATCACCAAGGTGGCTTCCTTTGAACTTTTACTTTCACTGCCAGTGCTGTTTCCCTCCCAAGATATCAGTTATTTGAGTAGGTGCAAATTGGTTATTCAGTATAGCAAAAATGTCCTGCAAAGTAGGAAATGTTACTTCTCCTGCATAAGCCAAGGATGGGGATATTACATGGTTTGCTCTGTAAAATGAGAACTGAAACAGGCTCAAAGCCAAAAGCTGTTATTGTGATCTTTCTCATATTACTCTCAGTTCTTTAAAAATAATCATAATTGTTTGTTTTAAGTTCTCTTGCTTTTCTGCAGCCACTCTTAGCAGCAGAATAACAGAAATGACATTTGTAGTCTTCTCGTTGGCAATATTTCAGCTTTTTATGGACTATGTTAGTTGTTGGCTTTTTCTGAAATTCCAGGTATTGAGAATTTCTCTCCCTATGTCAGTGCCTAAGTGGCAATTCTGAAAGCAAAATTCCAGAAGGAAGAGGTCACTGTCAAAAACCCAGCTCTGTAACCCCAAGTAACACTGTCCTTACAGGTGCAACACCAGAGCAATGCTCACTCACGGCATCACTTGTATATATTCTCCTTCTCCATGGTGGATATGGCTCAAAGGAACTCAAAAAAAAGAGATGTAAAAAATTTTGTTTATATATATATAAAACTTAAGAATATTAAATCAAACCAAGTTACAAAGGTGAAGGGATCAAACATCCTGCAGGTGGATAAGATACCTGTACACAGAGCTCTTTTCTGGACTCCCTGAGCAGCAGGTTGATGCAGTAAATCTCTGAGTTACTGAGAAGGCAGTGAAGAATCTGTCTGCAGTAGATGCTCTGTAATAACAGGAATGTCACCTGTACATGTCACATGTAGATGCAGATTAAGAAGTGCACAGAGTTATTCTGCCAGTGTATTAGTGCTGTCTCTGCAGATGACTGAATAACTGTTCTCTTGTTTTCTGACTGCTTCCCTAGCAAGGGATTTTCTACCACAACAAAGATCACAACAACATGGAAATCTTTGCATGTCTCAAGTCAGCACAGCTGTGTTGGCAAAACTTGGTAACATAGGTCTGGCTCAAGTCAGGCCAAAGCTCACTACAACCCTAGGGTTGCTGGAGTGCTGCAGTGGACTGAGACTTGGACTCTGTTGCTCTTCAACACCTTAAACAACTCCTTGGAGTAACTAACTCCTGGGGTATAGTAGAGGAACCTGATTTTATGTCTAGTCTGAGTAGTGCAGACTTTGTGATTTAACTCTTCAATAAGATGTATTGGGAGAGGAAGAAGGGAAGCAAACTGACACAGGGAGCCTGAATATAAGCATTGATTTGAGGAGGATTTTTCAAATGGGAGTTTGCTGGGTATGTGAGTGCTGTACTTGTTGCTTGTCTATATTAAGGACAGAAAGCATAGTAATAATACATAAAGTGAAAGTTTTTAATTATGGCGTAAGTTTTGGACCTTACCACTGTCAGCAAAAATTTTCATTAGTTCTGTTCAGAAATAATTCTTTTGCATACTGAGAATGCTTATTTCTTTCTAGGCCATGGCAGGTCTCACTGTAGGGCAGAGAAGAGAAATTAACACTGTTTGTTTGATTTCCAGCCCAGTGAAGATAAGTTTGATTGGAGCAGTCCTTTTCACCCTGCAGCACACCCAGTGGTTGCCAATAGCAAGACACAACCTTATGTTTTTATACACCATCTTTCTTGTCACCTCCAAGGTAAGAATTTGAAAGTGTTGCAAGTGACTGAATAACAGAATCTTTAATTACGTCAGCACAAAAAAAAAAAAAAAGCATCCTCAAACATTCTACCATAAGATAGAATGGGTGATTCTGGATGGGAAGTCCAGTTCCTACTGAAGTAGTAAATCTCTGTTTAGTCTTCTAGGCTTGAGCAGAGCATAGGACTATTCTGTGACTGTTCAATTGGTGGGGAGAAAAAAAAATGAACAAAGAAAAAATTCAGGAATTTTGGCACCCAACATTTGATATT
This sequence comes from Acanthisitta chloris, assembly GCF_000695815.1. Lineage (NCBI taxonomy): Eukaryota > Metazoa > Chordata > Aves > Passeriformes > Acanthisittidae > Acanthisitta > Acanthisitta chloris. Next base: position 21,954 of record NW_008666346.1, on the reverse strand, counting down.
CCAGGGTTGTGTGTCCGTAATCTCAAACAAAGCTTCTGCTTGTAGAAAGAAACCCTCCTGTTCTCTGTTGCATGTACTCCTGCAGTCACCATCTGCTTTGCAAAACAAGCCAGCTACATTCTCATCTGGCTTAAAGAGTTGGCAAAATAAGTGTTTAGGTGAGAGGGGAAAGCATATCCAAACCACCCTGAAATAGCTGTAACTGCTTTTACCATAAAATAGATGCTACTTCTCTGTGGAATTCCTCAGTCCCTCCAGTGGTATTCATTCCCAGGGTGATGCCTGTCTTCAGGATTATGAGCTAGTACGAAAATGAAGTCTCTGATAGTAAAAATCTGGCAGTTTTAAGAGCTTCAGAGCTTCTGTTGAACAGACAGCACTGACATAGACTTACTGAAAGTGGTGGCTGCCAATCTCCTTTCTGTGAAGTGACTGAGAAGTTTAACTCTACACAAGTTCAGGATTCCCCGCCTAAACCAATCAAGGCATTGTTGAACTGGGGAATGGAGAAGGAATGTTATTCGGGACGTGAGAAATTACAGCTGTATCCAGAAGCTACACTGATGTGACTAAGTCCTTACACTGATGGTCACTAAATCCTTACACTGGTGGTCTTACTGACCATCAGGAACTTGAGCATCCACTTAACTAGCAAAGCTACACCTGTGGCTCTGACACAGTCCTGTAATAGTATCTTTTACAAAGTTGCCATGTCTCTGAAAACTATAGAAACTGTTTCAGTATAACTTTTCCACTACCTGGATCTACAAAACAGCTTTCTTTCTATCCTGATTTCAAGTTATGTGTCCTAAGGGATTTCCACCTGAATCTCTGAACTTTGTAGTTGCAGTGGTTTGCTCATAAGATGATTTTGGTAATCTTACAGAGAAAGTTTTTTGTGCACATTGTGTATAGCTCATAGAATCACAGAATGTTAAGGATTGAAAGGGGTCTTGAAGATCATCTCTGCCCAGGGCTGGGACATCTCCCACCAGAGCAGGTTGCTCAAGGCTTTATCCAACCTTACTGTGAACACTGCCAGGGTTGAAGCATCCACTGGGCAATCTGTGCCAGGGTCTCACCACCCTCACAGGGAAGAATTGCTTCCTAATACCCAGCCTAAATTTCTGCTCTTTGAATTTATGCCCATTACTCCTTGACCTGTCATTACAGTTCCTGACAGAGTCCCTCTCCAGCTTCCCTGTAGGCCCCTTCACAGCTGTGTGAAGACTGCTGCTCAGACAGAAAGGCATTCTTTGATCAATGCTAGCCAAAATGAATATACTTCTGTTCTTGGTGGCCTCTTGGTTGTGTAGAAGGTTAGAAATGCCACACATCCATTCAGCTTTGAACATATGATCGCTGCAAAGTCGTCACAACTTTTACTGTAATCTGATGCTTTTTATTCATAGGTAAAGATGATGTTGACAGATTTTCCACTCACTCCCTTTGAGGCTGGATTATGCCGTGGGTTTTTTGGCTTGCAAAAGACACTCTCCAAAGCGGAGGGTGAGAGTGCCACGTCTTCCAACGGCTCTTCCGTCTGTGACCGCTCGGCCGAGCAGCATCATGATGGTGCTAGGAAGAGATCAGCAAAGAAAACAGAATAAATGACTTAAAAGCCTCGATGGTCATGAGCACTGAAGGTGTTTGTATTCCAGAGCAGTCTGGCTGAGAAGTTTCTTTGAGGGGATGTGTCCTACTGTGTTGTGGTTTGCCTTTGGAGTGTGTTACGTAAGCTGCTGTTCAGATGTCTTAAAAGCACATGTTGGATTTGTAACTTAAAACTACAGGT
>NW_008666346.1:19136-20139 GCF_000695815.1 Acanthisitta chloris | reverse complement strand
ACAATTTACTAGTTTTTATATTTATGATAATTTGAAATGCTTACATGCTACAAAGATATTTTCAGAAATGTGACAATCAGGTTTGTTATTTCCTATTATCTGTTTTGTTTCTCCTCTTCCTCTCTGCCAGTTCTTACGTTTCATGGGGATAACATTGATTTGCACTGTCAAGTGTTCCCTGTAGCACATCCTGAATAAGAAAGTAATCATTTACACTCTGTAAAACCATGAAAATGTACCAAACTAATGCCTTTAACTAGAAAAATAACTGAGTTTTTGATGCAATTCATATTGTACTGGTCTAGATTTTCTTCATTTACTTAAATAAATATTTTTGAATATTTTTCTATTTTTGAAAACGAGAGTAAATTATCTGGCACTGAAGAGAGTCTTTTCAGTTAGTAAGTAGAAACATTTCAGTACTTTGGTTGTTGGCTTACTTTGACACTTTATTTGCAAGCATTTGATCTGTAGGTGTTTTTCATGTTACATTGGTGATTTACATGAGGTTTGTAGTTACCTTTCACTTCAGCTGGGAGTAGACATCTCTGCCTGCATTTTTATCTCAGCATATGCACTTTCTTCCCCCCCAGTACAAACTTTATTAAAAAGAAGAATACTGGACTGTACATTTACCTTGTTTACTCATCTCCCTGAGCTGGAAGGCAGGGATAGGGAGCAAAATGAAGCCCACATTATCCATGAGGGAATGGTCAGTGACCTGCTATACCATTTAGAGACTCACAAGTCCATGGGACTGGATGATGGGATCCACCCAAGGGCACAGAGGGAGCTGGTGGAAGAGCTCATGAGCTACTTTCAATCATAAACCAACAGTCCCAGCAAACTGAAGTTAACTGAAGGTTGGCAGATGTGACACACATATATAAGAGGGTCAGAAGGAGGATCCAGGGAATTGCAGGCCTGTCAGCCTAGCCTCAGTGAAAGTCGTGGAGCAGATCATCTTGAGTGCCATCACACAACAGGTACAGGACAAACAGGG
>NW_008666346.1:0-18565 GCF_000695815.1 Acanthisitta chloris | reverse complement strand
GGCTGGAAAGCTGCACAAGGTGGAGGAAAAGACCTGGGGGTGCTGGTTGGCAGCAGCTGAACTTGATCCAGCAGTATGCCTAGGTAACCAAGTGGGCCAATGGCTTCCTGGCATGTATCAGCATTAGAGTGGCCAAGAGGACCAGGGCAGTGACTATCCCTCTGTGCTGGGCATTGGTGAGATGCCTCCAATCCTGGGGTCAGTTTTGGGCCCCTCAGGACAAGAAACACATTGAGGTACTGGAGTGTGTGCAGAGAAGGGCACTGGAGCTTGGGAAGGGTCTGGAGCACAAGTCCTATGAAGAGAGGCTGAGAGAACTGGGGTTGTTTAGCTTGGAGAAGAGGAGGCTTAGGGGGGACCTTACATCTCTCTACAGCTACCTGACAGGAGGTTGTATCCAGGTGGGGATTGGTCTCTTTTCCCAAGTAATAAGGGACAGAATTAGAGGAAATGGCCTCAAATTGCACCATGGGAGTTTATTTTGGATGGCATGAGGAATATATTCACTGAAAGGGTTCTCAAACCCTGACACAGGCTGCCCAGGGAAGTGGTGGAGTCACCACCCCTGGAGAGATTTAAAAGACATGTAGATGTGGCACTTGAGGATGTGATTTAGTGGTGGATTTGGCAGTACTGGGTTCACAGTTGACTCAATGATCTTAAAGGTTCTTTCCAACCTGAACAATTCTATAATGTCAGAAGCACTGGAACTATTTATTGGTATTTGCTGCAGTGTTGCTTTCTGCTCGTAGCATCTTCCTTGCTCATGATGTGAAGCAGTTCTAAGTGGCATATACTGCATAACTGAGAACTTTGACATTTCAGAGATGTTACATTGCATAACAATAGAATCTTTTCAGAGGAATCTTTCATTGATGTGCCAATTTTTCGCATAAATTGTTTGTACAGCATTAGATTATTTGTCTTCAGAGACTATTGCTTTGAAGAGTATTCTCCAGCGAGAGGGGGAAGGTTCATCTTTGTGCAGGGATGCCAAGCAGAATGTGGAGGGAGATCTGATTTGAAAAGACAAAGTTCTAGTTCCAGGTACATATCTAAATTTAGAAATGCTGTCACCAGTGCTGTGCTTAGAGAAAAGAAAAAGGAAAGAGTACCAAAGAAATTTCTTGTGCCTGTCTAGTCACATTTCCATGGTAGTGACCAAACCCATTGAACTCAGTTTGAAATCCAACTTCATAGCAAATATGCTCTACCTTGAAGCTAAAATTGCTATTTTCTTTATCAGAGAATAATAAGAAAAACCAAACACTGAACTCTTTGGATTAATTAGCAATCCTATTCCTTGCATTTTACATTGAAACTCAGGGAACAGTAATCAATCCTTGGAATATTCACTTGGTGTCTCATTTTTCTTGTAGCTTGATATTATGGATATATGGATAAACTTGAAGCTCCAACTAACTAGTTAACGATCAACTGGTTATTAAGTGACACCAGCAAATATTGCCTGTCTGTGGTTTTTAAACCTTGTGGATGATGGTTCATTGGAAAGGTTTAATTGTGTATACTAGATCACATGAACTACACAGAACTGAATTGTGTCATGGAACTGTGTTGCACAGAAGTGAAGTTCTGTCTGATAACTGGGTGCTCTTAGCCCAAATAAATGTGAAAATATGTTTACACTAATTCTTTTCCTTAACAAGTTTACAGTTTGAAAGAAAATATATGGTTTAATGTTCATTTTTTGGACTTAAAGACAACTAACACCTTAAGGGTAATACCCACCACACTAAAAACCTATATTGTTGTAAGGCAGAACATGAGTTATACTGAAAGCAATCCTGTTGTAAGCAATGTGAAAATAAATCTTTGTGTTTAAAGATCTCACAGGCTTCTGAAGGATGTGTGATCAGAAGAGCTCCATACTGAATAGTTCATGCAAGTGTTCTGGCTACTGCTTTTTTATAGTACAAAAAAGATAACCAGCTGCTCAGGGTTTCACCTCGATTCTGTAGAAGACTTTAATACAACCCATCCAGGATGCCTTAAATAAACAATTGCTTCCTATCTTGCATGCTGATAATGCTGTATCTCCAGTAAACTTCTCTCTGTGAGAGGTCTGGTAAGAATTTCTTACAACTGTTCTGGTAAAGTATGTTGGATTCAGCACAACTGCATATGTGAATTCTTTGGCTGTATTTAATTTTGTCATTAGCCTGGTAAAATTAGAAGTGGTTCTCTTGTGCCAGTATAACCTGAGACTTCCAGAAATTGCTTTATTAGCTCAGTTCTCAGGGTGGAAGGGTCTATTCCTGATTAATCCAGTTGCTGTTCTGAGTCATTTCTAATAAGTACACCCAGTTTCTGTATAAAGAAATACCTCAAGATGTGGTTCAGGAACAGAACCAAAGTTGCTTCAGTTGTTAAATGCCATTTGCTTTCCTGTTTTGTGTTTTCTCCCTTTTGTTTTATTGGAAAAAAAAAATGTGGAGATGGGAGGCAGTGCCATGATCTGCAACTTGAGCCTTCAGTGTATTATTAGGCAAGACACAGTTGTTCAAGAATTCCAAACATCTGTCTTCTGTAGGAATGTGAATTTCCTCAGCATGAGGGCACTGCTGAAATCTAACATCATCCAACAATGCAGACAGCGAGTGCAAGCTTTACTCAGAAGGAAGACAATTTATAAGGTAAATCCTCATTTCTAAAGTCTAAGTGAAGTCTTACAGTGAGTAGCAAAAGAGAAACAGCATTTGATGCTGAGAATCAAAAATATGTTGTAAATAGTAATTTGCATTTGTTCTGATAAAACTGTTCTGTTAAGCTATCAAATGCCTTTTGTGACACATATGAAATTGTTCAGTGAGGAACAGATAGCAATATGAACACTGGGAGGGAAATACATTAATATTCTCAGGCAAGAACATCCTATTGCACGCTGATCTGCAAGTGGGTTTTATCTGTGGTCAAGAAGGAGAATATGGTGATCAAATTACCAAATAAAAGCTGCTGCAATCAGGTTTGGCAAATAGTTTTTGATTAGGTCTTGCAGCTGGATTGCATAACCCCTGGTGTCAGTCTTGTCTGGGGGATGAAGGGATGGAGAGCAGCCCTGTGGAGAAGGACTTGGGGGTACTGGTGGAGGAGAGGCTGGGCATGACCCAGCAACATGTTCTGACAGCCCTGATACCAAATGTGTCCTGGGCTACATCCAAAGCAGGCAGCAGGGCAAGGGAAGGGATTCTGGCCCTCTGCTCTGCTCTGGTGAGAGCCCCAGCTGGAATGCTGTGACTAGCTCTGGGGACCTCAGTGCAGGAAAGACATGGACATGTTGGACTGGGTCACAAAAATGATAAGAGGGCTGGAGCACATCTCCTGTGGAGTCAGGCTGAGAGAGCTGGGGTTCAAGGCTCTAGAGGGACCTCATAGCAATCTTCTAGTACCTTAAGGAAGCTTATAAGAAGGATGAGGACAGACATTTTTGCAGGCCTGTAGTGATAGGACAAGGGGTAATGGTTTTCAGCTGAAGGAGGGTTGAATCAAACTACATATAAGGAAGAAATTCTTTATAATGAGAGTGGTGAAACACTGCCACATGTTTTCCAGAGAACTGGTAGATTCCCCTTCTGTGGCTACACTCAAGGTCAGGTTGGATGGGGTGCTGAGCAATCCTGGTCTAGATGAAGATGTCACTGCTCAGTGCAGAGGAGTTGGACTAGATGACTTTTAATGGTCCCTTCCAACCCAAACTATTCTATGATTTTTTAAATTTATGAAAAACATTTAGAATTGTATAATGATCAAGGTTGGAGGAGACTTCTAAGATCATCAAGTCCAACCATTAACCTGCCCCTCTGGTGCAACCTCTAAACCCTAAACGATACTGTTCTGTGCCAGATCCAGATGCCTCTTAAACAATTCCAGAGAAGGTGACTCCACCATCTCCCTGGGCAATATTCCAGTGCCTGAACACCGTGACAGTGAGACATTTATTTCTAACATCTAATCTGAATCTCCTCTGTCTCAGTTTATGGCTATTCCCACGAGTCCTCTCCCTGCAGCCACGGTAGAAGGGGCCAAATTTCTTCAAAGCTGTTGAAGCTTGCTGTCAAGGTGGTTGAGATAGCCTTACTGACCCTGGCAGCTGATAGTGCCAGTAGCCTATAGGTCTTATGAAGCGACCTTAAAAGCAAGAAACATACATTTTGTCTTTGGCTGAAATTTTGTCATTCTCTCTGGCACATTTCCCCATGATAAATTATGTAGGAATTGCTCTAGTGGTAGTCATTTCAATCAGAGTCACCTTCAGTTTGGTCAGAGTTTCCCCTTTCCTTTAAAAGAAGGCCATTATCAAACAGCTGAATGTCAGATCTGGATTAGATAGTCCATGGATTTTTTTTTTTGGTGTTTTGATTGGGCTTTTATTTGGCAAAATTTGGAATAAAAACACTGATCGATTTTTTTTTTTAAATCTGAATCTTTTTGAAACACATTCTGTTTTGTGAAAATAACATCCATTTACGGTCCTGGGATATTTAGGAAGCATCTTTAAGTATACCTTCAAGGCACTTAACAAGAAGATTACACTGAGCAAGATGGAGATATGAATTTAGTCGTAGCAGAATGTCACAATAATCCAAGGTAAAAAAATGAGTTTTATATGAAGAGAGTACAGTTTCATGGCAAGTACTTTGTCACACTAGTGACTTCTGTAATTCAAATGTTTTTACAAAAACTTTGCTATCTTTACTCAACTGTCACCCATCACGCACCAAATCTTGGTTCTGACTCTCCCGAAGTGAGCTTCTGTCCTGCAAATGAGGCTGTTGTTCTTTGCTGTTTGCTTTCTGGCTCAGGAAGGCTCAAAGTAGCAGGAGAGATGCTGAGTGCTTTACTTTAAGTTTTCAAGCTGAGCCAAGGGAAAGAATGGAGCATGGGAGTAAGACCCATCTATCTGAGCAGCTGCCTTTGTGTGAGCTGGGGCATGTTCTTTGGCTTCAATCCAATATATTTTTAGTCCCCTTTAATTCAGTATACTAGGTGAATGTTAAGGAAAGTTTGCTGTCTCACTGTTCAGATGCTACTCTTGGGAGTCACACTCCCACCACCAAAGACTTCCAGTGCTGGGGCTGAAGCCCCTTCACAGCAGCAGCTCCAGTGAGCCAGTGGTGCCCTGTTTGACTCCTGTTTGACTCCCTACACACCCCACACCCAGAGTCAGACAAGGTGTCCTCACTGGCTCAACCATACCCCAGAAAGACAATAACAGCTTAAATGTTACAACCGAGGAGAGACCTCAAAAAAGAGATCCCTGGGCTTTTATACCCTCACAGTCCATGCACATGTTCTAATGGTGACATTTAGCCTGAGGTCTCTTGCTGTTCACTGGCTCCTGCAGAGTGTCAGGGTGAACACAACCTGCTTGCTGGATGCTCCCACCATTTCCCTCCACCTAGGCCACAGCCTGCTGCTCCCACTGCAGCTGCACACCCAACTGCTGGCACTAAATGTATCATTCAGTGCTGGAACAAGGAGAGGTAGCCTGTGTGAGATGTTTAGCTTATAGCAGACATCACCAGCGGTGCTGAGAACCAGCATGTTGGGAAAAAAGGATAAGCAGTGAACTGCCCTTTTAACAATAGCCTCTTCTATAGTGGTTTGCAGTTTTTAAATCAATTTATGCTTCAGAGCCTGATAACATGCAGATGAGAGCTGGTGACTTTATCCCCAAACTTCAGTCTGAATTTGGAAGTAAATGTTGCATGGTTGCAAGTACTTACATTCCAGTACTTTGGGTGTCTTTTCTTGTAACTAGTGTAACTTGTGCATATGTGATTTATATTTGCATTGGACCTTACAGATTAAAAGGTTCAGGGTCAGGTTGGACTCTCCTGGATCCATCTCTCCAAAGTGTAATCCAGATATCTTGTTCCTGGCTTTGGTTTAGAACTGTCTTGCCAAAGGAATAGTTCCTTAGAAATCAAATGTGTTGATGATTTTTTTCATTCCCTTATCTTTACCTAAATCTCTTGCTTATATCAGACTGATGTTTTATTTGAGTAAGTTTGGCAGGAACTGGATCGTAATTGAGTTTAGAAGGAACAGAAACACAAAGGCTCTTAAAGAAACAAAGTTTCAAAACTAGTGTCTATTAAGTAAGAAGATGCAGATGCCAGATGCTAGAGTTTACCAAAACGCAATAAAAATTTAGTGCTAATACTTAAGAAAAGCATAGAATTTTCAGAAAACAAACCCAAGCATTGCTATTGAGAGTATCCATGGCATACAGACGCAGGCAGCAAGTCCCCAAGTCATGCATTGCTATGTTTCTGTTCTTGTCCTCAAATGCAATGGAGTACAAGGTTAATGTACTGACCAAGCTGAAGCAAGAACACAAGGAGTCAGGACAAAGTGGACTAACTCCTGGGAATGCTATACAGTGTGCTATTACTATGGTAAGAGGAGGGAACCCAGACTGCTGTCAGAAATTAACTGGGAATATGGTTCTAACACCAGTACAGCCTTATTGTTGCTGACCTAAGAGGTGACATGCTGCATTTCTGAGTCTGTAGCTGGTCTGTGTGGATGTCTATGAAATTAAAGCATCAATGCTGTAAGGAAAAGCAATGATTAAGAAGGTCAAGCTGGGTAAGACCCCTGGGGATATGTTTGCAGCATGAACTACAAGAATGTGACCAGGCATTTCAAGTTATTAATGAGATGTGCTTCTGATATCTTTAAACAGTGCTGATTTTAAGTTTTTCTTTACCCAGGCTGAAATGATGTGGAGAAGAGTGGGATTGTGTCTGATCAGTCCATTAATATCAGAAAAAAATAAATGAGGATGTTGAAAATGATACTTCTAGTAAAATTCATCCTTATTTCTTGGTATGCAGTTAAGTAGTCACATCAAGCAACATAGAATTTAACCACTTCTAGTGTGGACTTCTTCCTGCTCCTCCAGCAGTGTCAGACTGGTACAGCTACTAGACCTTTATACTGAAAGGAAAGAACAGGAAAGCTTACAAAAATTATGGGTTATCTTTGGCACAGAGAGTGACTGACTCAGTAAATCAAGACTGCCTGCTCAAGACGAGCAGAACAGGAGAGGACAACAGTGCCTACCACAAAAGTCTGTAAAATCGACTTGAATCTGATGCATGTGGAATGATTTTCACATAATACAGCAATTTCTAGTGAAATTGGTAAGCAAAACCAAAAAAAACTACTGAAGTTGCACAGTGTGTAATTAAGCTGTGGAACCCATTGCCTCAGGCAGAAATGCTAGAAGTGGAAAGCAATTAGATACCTGTTCTGACTTAGGTAGGTCTCATAGAGTTTTGTCATATGGTGGGAGAGTATTACAGAATCTTGAAAGGGACCTCTGAAGATCATCCAGTCCAACCCACCTGCCAAGGCAGGGGCATCTAGAGCAGGTGACATAGGAAAGCATCCAGGTGGGTTTGGAATGTTTCCAGAGAGGGATACTCCATGACATCCCTGGGCAGCTGTTCCAGTGCTCTGGAACTATGAAAAGAATTCAATGGAAAGAAGTTCTTCCTCATATTGAGGTGGAACTTCTTGTGTTAGTTTATGGCCATGAGTGCCTTCGATAGTACGTGCCTGACCTATTCTCAGATTTTCCCTAGACACACACTCTTGGCATCTACTCTTGGCAGACCCTGTTAGCCAGGGAAAGGTGCAGACAGTCTTCCTGGGAAATTACAGGGATCAGCATATCTGAAGCACGAAGGATTGCCTTCACTCTAGAAAACTCACCTTCCATGACCCCAGTGTCTCCCCTACCAGGCAAACAAAAGGCTTCTGGGCTGGAGAGACCATTGGGTTGGTCCTGTATTGCAGTAACAGTGTTTATATTTGCTTCTGAAATGTGAGCCCTTGTTTTGTTAGTGTTTCCTCTCTTAGGTAACTAAAGTAATTCCTTTGCTTCTGTGGAGTTCATTCTGTTATTTGTAGAAAGCTTTCAAGAGCCCAGGTGAAGGGGCATTCTAGAAGCATGAATTATTGGTATGGAGCATGGTTACAATATTGAGGGTTGGGGTTTTTTTGCAGCTGAAAATGGATTTGACTACAAGCAAACATATTTTTGCAAGAAAACTATATTGGTGAAAGTTGTTTTTAAGTCTGGGAAGGAAAGAAAGCCAATAAAACTATTTTTGTTTTCTTAAGAAAATGTGGGGTTTTTAGTGAAAATGATTTTTTCAATTCTTTTAATTAGAAATGTTATTATTTTTGAACAACTGTTGTTTAATTGATCATGGGAAAATGGTAAAACACTCTAACAAAATGAATGGGTTTTGGGAAAAAGTAATTTCCTCAGTTACATCCTATCCATTTGCTTAGTTATTGACAGAATATTTTCTTTGAAGCTGTCATCTCATTCAGAAAGACTTTGAGCTTAATGAAAATGTTCAGCAAATATCTTCTCTGTGTGTAAAAAGCACCTACTTTTTTTTTTTTCCCAAGAGAAATTTTCTTTCTGTGAGTCATGATGCTACAGCTGGAAATTTTTTGTTATGATACAGTATTTTGAAAGCTTGGATAGTGGCAAGAAAAATTCTTAACTATCAGGCTGTGGTCATGTGTTAATATTACTGATGACTTGCCTTGGTGTTTAGGTTGCAGATGAGAGTTTAATTTCAATACTCTGGTCATAGAAGTGGTTTTATTATTTTCTGATGTCAGCCACATAAAAATAAACATTGTTCTCCTGTTGGAGTACCTCAAAAAGCTTCAGGCTGACAAAAAACCAGAATCATAGAATCATACAATGTTAAGGGGTTAGAATGGTCCTTACAGATCATCCAGTCCCAACCCCCTGCCCTGGGCAGGGACACCTCCTCACTAGATCACGTTGCTCATGGCTTATTATTTTCTGATGTCAGCCACATAAAAATAAACATTGTTCTCCTGTTGGAGTACCTCAAAAAGCTTCAGGCTGACAAAAAACCAGAATCATAGAATCATACAATGTTAAGGGGTTAGAATGGTCCTTACAGATCATCCAGTCCCAACCCCCTGCCCTGGGCAGGGACACCTCCTCACTAGATCACGTTGCTCATGGCCTAGATCAGGTTGCTCATCCAGCCTGGCCTTGAACACTGCCTGGGGCAGCACCACCTCCCTGGGCAACCTGTGCCAGTGTCTCACCACCCTCACAGGGAAAAAATGGTTTTCTCACATCCAATCTAGACTTTCTCTCCTTCAGTTTGAACCCATTATCCCTTGTCCTGGCTGTGTGGGGCTTAGCTGCTGCCTGGGGTTAAATCATGACAGCCTCCTAATATTATGACTGATTAGTGGGTACACAGAAGTTTTCATACAGCCAATAAATGCAGGACTGTTCAGCATGAAAAGGGTGGGTCAGGCATCTCCAAAATAACCTGTGAAATGTTCTGAGTATGTTAGTCAAATTGTCTGGAGAGCTTGATGTGAACAGTTTTGCTATTTGCCAAAACTCTTTGCCAAATGAATAAACCATGATAAAAAAATGGGATAAATCCTGAGAAAATTTGAATGACCATCACCAACTACGATGGCATTGCTGTAGCAAAAATGTTGTCCCCATGTGCTCCAAAAACATTTAAGATGTGTTATAACTAGCAAGATCAGAAAATGCAGACCCTGTTTCCAGTTCTCTTTGTTTAGGCATTGGCAGTGCATTGAAGGCTCCAGATACATCTATGCTCATTTAAAGCTTTAGCCTGAACACTTAGCAGAGGATGCCTGGAAAGATGCTGAACACGTTTAATGTTTTATTCCCCTTGGGTGTGCAAATTTCCAAAGCTGCTTTGATAATCTTGGCCTGGAGATCCAGCACTGAGAACACTGTCTGAGGGACTTCGTGTCCTTGGCTCGCAGTCAGGTGAGAAGAGGTACTGGGTTCTGGGTGTGCATATGCCTCTGCTTTTAGACACAATTGGGAGAGTGGAAGAGCAGTTCTGTGGAGCCATTCCAGTCTCTTCTATACATGATGTTTGGGCACAGTTTAAAGCCTTTATTTCCTCAGCCATGAAATCTATTTTTGAGTGGTTGCATTCTGACTTGTAAGTCCTCTACTTAGGTTTTTTTTCAGCATATGTTTACAAGGCTCTGTGGATGTGCTTGCCATGGTAATTCCTGGGTACACTTCATTGTGAACATCTTGCTACTCGTAGGGTTTGGAGAGGGAAGAAGTATTTTAAATGACACCCACAATTCCCAGTGGCATGGACCAAACCTGAAAGCTGAAGTATCCTTTAGAAAGTCTTCCTCTTTCTATGGGCTGGGTATCCTTAATAATTTCTCTGTTCATAATAAAGATATGCTACTTCCATCAACATATGCAACTGTTCCCATTTTGCCCTTTCTCTCTGCTCACTGTCATCATCTAAGACAGTCTTTAACCGAATATAGATTAAACTAACCTCCTCTGTTCTGTATTTGCAGCTTGCCTAGTTAAATGTGTTTCAACTGATGAGCTATCAATTGTTGAGCCACGCCAAACCCTTCGTCCGCACTGATTAGTGGATTTTTAATTGCCTCCTAAATTAAATTGCTCTTTTCACCTTCCCGTGGTTATTTTCCTTTATCTCCTTTGACATTCACATTACAAAGTAACAATATTGTAATTCTTTTTAAAAAGAATGAAATTACCTTGTCTGTGCGACTTTCAATCTTAGTAGCTCTAAGAACGTAGAATATTGTTGGGTGGCATGCAACAGTGTCATCCTGCAACACATGAAAGAAAGGTGCAAAAGGAATGTGAAAGAAAAGCCATGAGCCTGTAATCACACACAGATTAAGATGAGAGGAGTCAACTTGATGTCAGCTGAGACAGATGTGAACCTGAAGATCACTGTGCAGAGTAGGAGCATACTGGTTTTATGTGTCCTGGTTAAGGCTCTGATGAAAGATACCAAGCAAGTCACCTACCCAGCATGGAATGTATTACATTACCATAGATACTCTTGTAATCCTTAATTAGGACAGCATGGACCAGAACGTGGGAAGTGTTATCCACAGAGTAATGCTCCACCTGCTGTGACCAATACTTGTATTCCAGTGCTCACCTCCACAGTAGAGCATTCCCAGCCCTGAGAAGCTGAAGTTATGATTGCCAAGGTGTGGATTTTGCAGAGAAGCATGACAAGTTGTACATGCTCCCTCTGAACTGTGTAAGACCTGAGAGGGGAGGTGTTGAGCCTGAGGTGCCTGAGAACATCTCTAAACTGTTCTCTTCATAGAGGGAGGTAATCTCTGTTCTTCTCTCTGCACTTCCAGTAGTCCCAGTATCCTGATGCTTCAAGGGAAAGAAGAATTTGCAGCTTGGTTCCTTGCCTGAGCAGAGTGTTTATCCTTGTGTGTTCTGCATCACTATGTTCTCTGCATACACAGCCTTGTTGAGGTCTTTCAACTTTCATATTTGAAAATATAATAGAAAAAAGCTTACTCTTTTGGACTGTTTCTAGATTCTCCCATGTTATCTGCCACTATCTGAGGTCTTCCTAGTGTGTTCCCACAGCTCTGAAAATACTCGTATTGGTTCAGTCATTTTCAACCTTGGCCTATGTGCAGTAGTACTGACAAAGTGATGTACTCTGAGCTATCCCTGTCAGCCCTGAAAGCAGAGGCAGAGAGCTTGTTTTAGCTTCTTACCTTGTCTGGCCACAAGCAATTGCAGAGGATGTTGCAAACAGGTGGTGATTGCTACGCATGGAGCAAAGGAACCTTCACGCTCAACATTGAGATGTATTCCAGATTTGGTGTTGAGAGTGAGATCCATTCCACTAGGCTTTAATAACACTTCTCATATGCAGCAGCCGTGCTGCTGGTCATGTCCAAGAAAATCTCTGTGTGTTACATCCTGGAGCTGTGAGGAGGTTTGTAGCTGCTGGGATGCCTAACTGTGTTACCTAGCACACGGTCACACCTGCCGTGCTGCTCTTCTGCACGGCCCGAGGGACATCTGCTGGCGAAAGCTGTTCTGGCATCTCCCACAGACGCAGAATTCGGGATGCAGGCAGTCCAGACAGCGCGACGGAGATGGCAGTAACAGCACACACGTCCACAATTCAGGGAACAAAACGGTAACACGAAACTAGTAAGTACAGAGACAGATAACTAGTCCAGCTTAACCAACTGTCTCATTGTGTGGATGTACTTCGTGCATACATAATACTGCCCTGGTTTGAAAAGCAAGTGGGTATGATCAGGCTCATGTTTATGCAATTAAAAGGTGCTTCTTGACCCCTCTGAAACAGTCATGGGATCTATCGATATACTGTAGGATTTATTTTCTCTTTAGACAGAGTAGGGAGTGATTTTTTAATTTGTTTTCCAAAACAAATAGAGTATTTGCTTCGAAGAAACTGTGCTAGTCCAAGTTGGTTGATGACTTGGTCCAAAAGCTGACATATTTTTCTTTTCCAAAACTAGGAAAATGTGATGACCAGAGAGAGAAAAAAACCCCTTGCATTTCACCTCCTGCATTTAAAATGTTACATTAGTACAAAATAAGTAAGGTGAAAACCATCAACAGTAATCTAGTAGATTAATAAAAAATAGATCTAATAGTTGATTTGCATGTTTGCTTAACTGTTACTTCCAAGTAAGAGGTTTTCATTAGAATTGAGACATGTAATTTACATGTAATTTAAATTTCTTATAGGCCACAATTTATGTTTTGCATAGTGTCTTTGCTAGTTGAAATATGGTCAACCTGTCTCCAACCATATAAGCATGAAAAAAAGTTCTGTTTCTTTTACTGAAATTTGATGGAGGATAGAAATCTGCACGGTCAGAACTAGCTGAAGCGTAGCCAGATATCAGAGACAAAGTAGAGGACAAAGACCAGGTCTTTGGAACAATCTCCCACAGCACATTTTCAGCTCAAGTCTCCTCTTGGCAATGAGTTTCTTGGTCTGAAAATGGCCTATCTACATTAGCCATTGTGCAACCCTGAAACTGACAATATTATACAATAAACAGTCACCTTCTCTGTGCCTTCCTCTATGTATATGAAATTTGCCATGGTTGAAGTCAGTCTGTTGGGAAGTTCCAGAGGTAACTGCCTGGAGTTAACTTACAGGGCTTCTGTCAAAAGAAATTCCTTTTCAGCAACTCCTTGGCCAATTCCATGACAGTACTAAAATAGCTGACTGCCTTACACATCATCTAACTTCACTTAGGTAGAGCAACTCAAATGCTTTTAAAAGAAAAATAGTTATGCTTCCATTGCTTAATGCAACAAAGTTCTTCTGGCCAAAAAGATTTCAAGGGAATGTGTGTCTTTATTTTTCTCTCTGTCTCTATTTACAGCTTATGAATGTTGGAAAATATATGACAACAAACTGGGATTTTAGGACTTTGAGCTCAAATGTTTTGTTCAAGAGAAGGCTGAGTTGTTCTTGATGGAAAGGACAGCCTGATGGCAGAGTTGTGAGAAGGAGACATGTGCTGTGCTTAAGGTAAACAGCTGCAAAGGGAAACTGATAGGTTTCAGGAGAAGATCTTCAGTGGACACAGAGGGTTGTCTGTCACTTTCAAGTGTTCATCTGGAGTCCAGAGCCTCTCTTGAAGCTCTCTTTTAGATATGAAATTCAGCAGCCTTTATGGCCAGATCAAGGGCTCTTTTTCCTTATTGCTCATGACAGTGGTTGCAGTGTGAGAAAATATTACTTAGAATCAGTAAGAACTACTTAATTTAATTAAATACCATTAAAATTCTGTTCCATCCTGAATTTCTTTTCCCACAACACACTTTCCCATGGTCGTTTCACCCACCAATGACTGAATCCCAGCTGGAGCAGGCTGGCAGAATTAATCCAAAGTCCTTGAAGTCAAGGTGATATAAATGGACAAGGGATCTTTTCCCAAGGTTATCAGTTTAAAGATATTCGTCCTTTGGCCTTCAAACTGTGAGCTGCATAATCCTTATCTTGGTAAAGTCAGCAGCAGTGTCTTCACTGACTTCAGCAGAAGTGGACCCTAGGTCATTGCTGCTCAACTATGATCCTTTACAGCATACAGCTATGTGTCAGATGTGTTTATTCCATTGCCTGTTATTCAGGTTTTATCCCATTTCCTTCTGCTTTTCTATTGCAAATGGCGTTTCACCATGGCTATTGCATATTCTGCCAGAATGAATTTGAAATGCATTGGTTTTATTTGCAACTTTTAACACTACTTATTTCTCCTGCTCCTTGTAATTTTCAGTTCCACAGTCTGGGCTGGGATGTAAAAACATCTTCCCTAAAAGTGTGGTAGTGCTTTATCTGGGAACTCTTTGGAGAAAGTGTTCAGTCACAAAATCTCAGTCTAGGTCCAAAGTTTCTCAAAAATTCTACCTGAGAGCTTGATTCCTTACAGACTTGTATTAATAAAAGAGGTGAAAAGGAGCAAGATCTTTAAGCTTTCATTATGTTGTACAAATTTTCCTGCACTATTATTTTCAAGTTTGAGGTTTTGTTTTAAAATCATCCTTTTTCCTCAGTAGAAAAGAAAGAAAAGTAAATCAACAAACTTAGTATGTGTCTTAAGGCTCATTTATAATTCAGCTGACAGGGTTGGGTGATCCTAGAGAAGACAGAGAAGGGTGAAAGTAACTTTCTACTGCTGTTATGTCGCTTTGATTTGCATGTGTTCATGAATACATTCACTTCAGGTGCTGGCTATCCTTCCTTGTTAACTCTAACTAGAGAAGGCTTTGGCTCTGTGTCACTCTTTTTGGAATGGTTGTTCATGTTGTATCCTGCAAGAGCGAAGTGTGGAGGTGTAATGTGTAATATATATGTATGCAAAGAGTATTTGACTTAAAACCCCACAAGATATACCCTGTAATCTTTGAATTATTTACAGAAGAGGACCAGAGGATGGGTTCAGCTGCAGTCTGCCGGGTGGATGGTGTCAGTAACCGACAAATTTGGCCTAATGCCTGTTTATTGTGATACTTGATATCTTTGGCAAGCTACATAAACAAATATTCTGGTATTTTTCTTGGCAAGCAACATGAATACAACTCTTGCTTTATTCACTTTGTCTACGCAAACACTTTATGGCAAGAATTCATCACCAAATAAAATATGAGACCATGTACAGTGCAAAACCCATTAGGTCATGTGTTCTGGCATTTCCCTAGGCTGCAAGGTCTGCCACAAACCTGGCAGAGCTGTACATAAGACTGACAGTATTTCCCATGCAAAAGAAGTCATATAATCTTTTCCTCTTCCTACACAGAGGTGCATACTTGACTTGGTGGGTAGTGGTGGTGTGGTACACTACTCCGAGACTCATTTGTCTACCCAAGACCTGTGTGCAAAAATGACACATGCAAATCTCATGTGTTTAAAATATGCCTTTGTTAGGACTTTTTAAGACCATTTACACTGCTGCATTCATGTGGGGTTTTTTTCCCATCCTGCCTTTGCCCAACATCTAATGCTTTCTGCCTTTTATAGTACATCCCTAACACCCAAGACCTTCCTCTCCCTTGCCTCACTGCTGCTGCTGGCCTTGATCAGCTGAAAGTACCATCAGTTGCCACTAGAAATCCTTGTAGAATCATAGAATTATAGAATTTAAGAGTTGGAATGGACCTTACAGATCTTCTAGTCCCAATCCCCTGCCCTTGGCAGGGACACCTCCTCAATAGATCAGGTTGCTTAAGGCTTCATCCAGCCTGGCCTTGAACACTGCCAGGGTTGGGGCAGCCACTACATCTGGCCTGTTCTTGGAAGATCTCCGTGGGAAATCTGAGACTTTGGCTTTTTTGTCAGCATTTTGTTCTGCAGATGATGGCTCTGACATGCATGCTTTGGTTATCAGAGCAGAAGTCAAGAATTGTTGCGCATGCTGAAGCTCCTTTTCCAGCAGTGACCTGGGGACATGAATAGCAACCTGCCTGTAAGTCTCTTTTGATCCTGAAACTCATGCTAACTGATTGATAAATAGGAGTCACCTTAATATCCTTGTGGATATGACACTTGATTCCTAGGAATGCACTGGAATTTCAGATGGGATGCATACACAGTGTATCATACTCTTGGCCTTCTAAGTATCAAGCCTTATGAACTCCTAATGAGCCAGATGACTTGTTCTCCACACATGTACTCATGTTGGTTTCTCAGCAATGCTTATATGCCAAATTTACTGGAAGCAGTGGAAGGATTCCATCTAGCAGCATGTATCCCAAATCTGTGGTGAAGCCAGGAAGTGTTTACCGGCAGCCACATGGCCAGATCTGTTCAGTCACTACCATGATCTAACATGGTTCAGAGGATTGGAGCATCTCCCCTATGAAGACAGGCTGAGGAAGTTTGGGCTGTTCATCCTGAAGAAGAGAAGGTTGCATGGAGAACTCCTAGAACCTTCCAGTGTCTGAAGGGCCCACGAGGAAGCTGGAGGACTGTTTGTTAGGAGCTGCAGTGACAGGACAAGGGGTAGTGGGTACAAATTGAAGAAGAGAAAATTTAGGCTGGATATTAGGAAGAAATTTTTTGCTGTGAGGGTGGTGAGACACTGTCCCAGGTTGCCCAGGGAGGCTGTGGCTGCCTCAACCCTGGCAATGTTCACAGCCAGGTTGGATGAGGCCTTGAGCAACCTGCTCTGGTGGGAGGTGTCCCTGCCCTGGGCAGGGGGTTGGGATTAGATGATCTTTAAGGTTCATTCTAATCCCTAAAATTTGATTATTCCATGATCTTAGAAGGTCTGCTAGCAGACTGAGCTATTGTTCCAAAGAAGTATAAAAATGTACTGCCAAAAGTACTTTGGTAATGTTTATCGTTATTAAAATACTTCTTTTCATAAACTTTTTCTCCACGCCTTCCTGTAAAAATATCAACATTTACAGCTTTACACCTTCGTCACTCTCCACCCATGTAAATAAGTCTGAGAAAATGAACTCAATTTAAGGTAGAGCTTGAAATGTTTGTGAAGGGAACCATAAGATTCAATGACCTACCTTCATGTGGACTCTGTGTGAGAACTGAGGTGGCCTTTTTCAGTCCTCTTTTTCCAAAACACTGCTGTGTGCATGCTCTAAGAATTCAAAAGACACGAACTTGCATCTCCCTGCTGCAAGAACTTCATGCATTTACAATTTTATTCTAGAGTAGCAATGAGACTCTTAACAAATATTTGTTACTTATAGTGGTTGATGGCACTACCTGGCTGTTCATTTTCACCAGAAATCTTGCAGGACATGGAAGATGGAGGACAATATTGGAATATTGTCCATCCTACTGCTGTCCTTAGGTAATCCCCTGGAACTGGGCATCAAAGTGACCTATCTGTTCTATCATGCCTGGTGGGAAATCAAGTACAGGTGTGCTATCAATTCCTTCAGTGCAGGTGGTGACATGACAGAATTGTTCACGTAAATCTTTCTGCACTGGGATGTTCCATGACATGGTACAGAACTTTGAAAAGAAACAGTGCAATAAACATCTCAAAAGATGGATACTATCAGAAATTATTTCTCCATTATCTCTTGATCTTAAGGATATGCTCTTACATGGCAGTTTATTGTTGATAGATGCAAGTGTTGCCTTGATTTAAAACAAGCGAGACTCTGGAGCACTGGTACTTCTCTGCCAATTCTCTATTTCTTCATTGGTTCTGGATTAAAGCTAAAATTGGCTTTGTTTAAGCCCCCCTCTAACAATTGGCAATAGAGTCAGTGGGAAATAACCTACTTGGCTAAGTTTCCATCACTGATCTCGTCTACTGTGGCTTCATTTCACAGAATTTGTTTTGATGAATTTTGCACACTCTTCTCGCCCAAAAAAAAGTCTTTTCTGGATGGGAAATGATCTGCCGCAAAATCTTCTTGTACCCACAGACAGTATAAATGGCTTCAGGGCTCTTATTTATTCCAAAGCTCAGAGCTGTTACTGCCGAAAGACAAACACATACCAAAAACAAATTGAAAGAGGGGAAATTTAGGTTAGATATTAGGAAGAAGTTTTTTGCTGTGAGGGTGGTGAGAAACTGGCACAGGGTGCCCAGGGAGGCTGTGGCTGCCCCAACCCTGGCAGTGTTCACAGCCAGGTTGGATGAAGCCTTGAGCAACCTGCTCTGGTGGGAGGTGTCCCTGCCCAGGGCAGGAGGCTGGGGCTGGGTGATCTCTAAGCTCCATTCCAACCCCTAAAATTCTTTGATTCTATGAAAAAATACACCCAAAGCCAATCAAACTGTAATGTTTGGAGTACAATTGGTGCCACCTTAGCCTCTTGACCTGTGCTGACCTGATTGTGGGTGCTGGAATGAAGGACCTTGTGTGAATCCATCCTGGGCAGAATGGAAATGTTGCAAACGCTTTGATCACCCTGGATGGTGCCTCACCCATTCTCCTGGATAAACTGGCTAAATTGCTCGCTGGCTTGGCTGACAATGGAAAGTGAACACGCACTTTGGAGGTGCGGAGAGGACAGGGAGTAGTACTGGAGAAATGGAAAGCCAAAGCCCACCACATCTGAAAGCTCATTTCAACCAGGCTTCTAGAGATCGGAGAGCACGGGTTGGGTGGGAAGTTTGGGCAGGGAACAGAGGGAAACCTCGGTGGGAGTGATGTGTCTCACGGCTATTGCTGGGGGCAGGCTGC
>NW_008666345.1:0-4808 GCF_000695815.1 Acanthisitta chloris | reverse complement strand
GCCGCCGACCGGAAACGCACCCCGCGGCCCGGAAACGCACCCCGCGCATGCGCCGAGCCGCACCGCCCGGCCGGGCGGGGGAGGAGTGTGAGTGTCTGTGTGTGTCAGTGCCTGTGTATGTGTGTCTGTCTGCGTGTGCCAGTGCCTGAGTGTGTCTGTCTCTGTGTGTCTGTGTATGGCTGTGTGTGTCTGTCAGTGTGTGTGTCTGTCAGTGCATATGTCAGTGCCTGAGTGTGTCAGTGCCTGAGTGTGTCAGTGTATGGCTGTGTGTGTCTGTCAGTGCATGTGTCTGTGTCTGTGTGTCAGTGCCTGTGTGTGTCTGTGTATGGCTGTGTGTGTCTGTCAGTGCATGTGTGTGTGTGTGTGCCTGTGTGTGTCTGTTAGTGCCTCTGTGTGTGTGTATCTGTCAGTGCCTGTGTCATGTGTGTCTGTCAGCGCCTTTGTGTGTGTGTGTGTGTTTGTGTGAGCCTGTCAGTGCCTGTGTGAGTCTGCCAGTGCCTCTGTGTGTCTGAGTGTCTGTCTGTGAGTCTGTTAATGCCTGTGTGTGTGTCTGTATGTGTGTGTGTCTGTGTGAGTCTGCCAGTGCCTGTGTGTGTGTGTCTGTGTGAGTGTCTGCCTGTGAGTCTGTTAGTGCCTGTGTGTGTCTGTGTGTCTCAGTACCTGTGTGTGTGTTGTGTCTGTGTGTGTGTCTGCCAGTGCCTCTGTGTGTGTTGTATGTGTCTGAGTGTGCTTGTGTGTCTGTGTGTGTCGTGTGTGTGTGTGTGAATCTGTCAGCGCACGTGTGTATGTGAGTGTGTCTGTGTGAGTCTGTGCCTGTGCATGTGTCTGCCTGTGTGTGTGTCTGTGCCTGTGTGTCTGTGTATGTGTCTGTGTCGGTGTGTCTGTGTCCTGGCTGGGAAAGCCGAGCGAGAGCATGGTGGAAGGACCTAGGCGTGGCAGCTGAGGCTTAGGATCTGCATTTCAATCCAGAATGTTTCCTTCCTGCGCTTTGTCTTGTTTCCTGCCTGCTTACCAAACGCCTCCCTCTCACACCTGGAATGCTGGCACTGCTTCGGGAGCAGCGAACCCCTGCAAGGCAATCCTTGTCTGGATGGGTTCGCTTTGAACGGCATTAACAGCCATCGGTGCTTCTTGGCTTTGTAATGACACGTTGTGTTTGATAAATGGTAGCAAAAAGATTTTGTCCGTCTGTGCCTAGCTTAAATAAGAGGTACGTTATCGATAGGTGTGTTAACTGATTGCTAAAGATGCATAGCCAGGACTGCCTAAGTAGGAAGGATCTTTGTTACCTGAAGAAAAGAGGCTATCTGAATCTGGACTAAGCAAGGACCTGGTAGTCTGAACTCAAAACTGGTAGACTTTGGTGGTTAGGATTGTATTGAAGTGGAAGACTATGAGTGTGTGTGTTTGCCTGTGACTAATGCTGTGGAAATGGCAGCTTTAGTGGGTGCTTGCAGTTAATAAGAAAACAGGAAAAGCTAAGGAAAGAAATAAAAATACGTTTCTGATAGTGCAGCGGATGCTGTGGTGCTTTCTTGTAAACAGGCAGTATTGTGGCTTGAATTCACCCTATCCTAATCTGCCTCTACTTGCCCATGGAATGCACCACTCCCATTAAGCCTTTCCTAGAGCAAGTCATTGTCTCTTCACCCCGGAATTCAAGTGAAGAGGCTTAAACTGCCACTTTCTGATGGCAGTTAAAAAAAAAAAGGGCCCGAACCTGAAGATGGGAGAGAGGAGGTTGTAGAGATAGAAGATTCCCCACTTACCTTTCTGAACATTCGAGGCAGAGAGTACAATGGGTTTTTAAAGCTTGCACTTTTGTAGTGTGGGACATGTTTATGAGCTACATCTCCTCTAAACACGGAGCTTCAATGGAGAGGAAATGGCTGTCAGTCTCTTCCATGGAAGAAAATGACTCTGTTTCATCTCTCCATTGTAAAGTTAATAGTTACTCATTCAGTTTTCTCACTTCACTGTCTCCAAATCCCTTAAAGTTCTAATGGGAAAAACATAACTAAAATCATGCTGCAAACTGGTGAGTTTACCATCCTTTCCAAAACCTTACCCAGAACAGCCTGCTTGTGAGATAATTAATGGTGCTTAAAGGCTACAGACATCCATTTGTTGTCTTAGAACTGCAGCTGTAGGGTCACATGCAGCAGAGATGGCAGAGCCTATCCACATCCTTCTCTATACTCAAGCCCTCCTTTTGAAGTTCATCCATAGAAAGAAATGTTAACACTATGCCCTTTCTGACCTCTGGTCTACTTCTGGGACTTCCTTTACACTCTTGCCATCTTTCCTGCAACTACTGGGAACTTCAGTTTAAAACTGGTATCACAAAGTCCTTCTGATAAAAGTAAAATGTTCTCTGGCAAGGCTTAAGGCTAGATTTTTAACCCCTTTCTATGAATCTCATCTCTTGGATGCTATTTTCTCTCCCTTCTCCTTTAACAGATGCCGTTATACAATATGCTATGTTTTGTTTAAAAGTCTATGCACTAGAGGAGCTCTTAAGAGCTGACAAGGTAACATTACTTCTCAGGGAGTTTTGAACTCTTTGTTTTAACATGTACAATGGTGGTTTGATGCTTCAGCAACTGTTCTGATTGCTGTTTTGTGTGTTTTTAAACATGTACAGTCTATAAAACTTACAGATTATTTGTAATAACATAAAGTTATGTATTTCTGCAATGCTTTAGGAGTAAAAAATTAGTTTTAGAAGTATTACAACTCACTTATCTGTGGCTCTAGACTTGTTTATCTTTTATTACTTAATATAATCTAAAAATGAATATATTTGAGATTCAAAATACTGTAATACTGAAACTTCATAATTAACCTTTAGAAACTGGAAGTTATTTTAAAGGAGATGAATCGAAGGAAAAAGGAAAACTTTCAAACTACGATTCTTTTGAAATGAACTGATTACTTGTGTAACGACAAGTTGGAAGGTGTGAAAGTCACATGGTTTGTAAATTGCAGTACTTTGCAAAACAAAGTGACTGGTGAATATTCAGAACTCTTGCAGCTGGAGCTCAAAGCATTAATAGGGTGAGTTATACATAGTCTGTCAAGTGGTTTAAAAGCTTATCTTTCTGATAAATTCATTTTGATCCCCTTGTTAACAACTAGTGACAGGTTTTATACAACTAGAATTCCAAACGAAGAGGTGGCCTAACAAATAAGTTTATTTTTGTGATATTGTGTAAGGCATAACTAAAACAAGTAGATGCGTGAAAGAGTTGGGATATATGATCTGATCTGGTAAGGAAAGTGGCCAAAACAAGTGCTAGAAGTTTATGTGCTCAAGTATATGGCTGGAGTGATGATATTTTTGTTGTTGTTGCTGTTGTTTTTTGCTTGGTGCTCTAAACAATAGAGTGAAATTCAACAGCTGAGAGCTTCTAGCTCTTCAGTGGCTGCCAAGAGTTAACAGGACTGTGTTTGGAAAGATCACTCTCTCCCTAATGAGGAAGTAACAGGCCTCATACCAAAAAAAGAGCATTGTTGTAACTACTACAACTGGTGGCAAACAAAGAATCAGTTATTTGCCCGAAGCATTATGGCACATCAGCAAGAACCAAGAGTGGGTGTCTTTGTGGAGCTGATAGTCAAAGCCTCAATTACTAAGGACTTTACCCACAGAGATAATAATTGCTATTAATGCCAACTGGTACCTTAGGGTATTTTGAAAAGTACTTTACATGGTGACTAATTCTTAGGGCTATTTTGTAAAGTAGGCAGGTAGCAGGAGAATTTGGGTTCTGAAAGTGGTATGAAAGTGGTATGAAAGTGGTATGATTGTGCAAGTTCAGGTGCTCAGGGTCAAATACCAATGGTCTGATTTTCATTGGTGGTGAAGTTCTGCTGCTCGTATCTCTATTACATGGATGTATATTCATTTATTGGGAAGATCAGGCTGAGCCCCCAACTTGGGATAACTTCAAGATCAGAAGCAACTTGTGACATACTTTGTTTCAACCAGTTGTCTGAAATGATGCACAACACCAGTAGCAATGAATCCTGTTTTTCTTGTTAGGTGTTCTATTACCCGACATTTAGACTGTGTTACAATTGTTAAAGTACAATAAAAGATACTATACAAAACTATTAAATCTACAGGAAAGGGCTAACCTCAGATACCAGTATATCACTACCTTTTCCCTCTCCTGCTTTCTTTTCCTGCTGGTTGATATACACGATCTCTCTTAAGGGTGTGCAGCACATGGACATAAGTAGTTGAGCATGAAGGGACCTTTTACTCCCAAGTGCGTAATAGAACTTGGAGTGTCTCTGAACAGAAATTGTTAGAGCTGTTGTGCTGGTGCGTTTGTTGTTTGTAAAATGCAAACTTTTCACTCAGTTCTGGCTTTGTTGGATATGCTTATTCTAGTACAGTATTTGCAAGACAAGCTTCTTTCTAATGCTGTTTTGTGGATCTTGTGTTATTTTATCACACTTGACGTGTATTTATTTTTCCTTCTTCCCCGCTTTGTTTACTTTTCAAGCCTGGAAGCTTTGAGGCATTTCAACAGAAAACATAGTTACTTTGTAAGCTCTTAAAATGGTCATGTTGATACTGTTTCTATTAATATCGGCTCCCAAATCTTTGTGTTGTTTAGAAACACATTGTTACGTTCAGCCACCCGACCTGTTGCAGTCCCAGATGAATTTCCTGAGGAATGATCTCATTACCTCGCCTTTCTGCAAGGGTCATTTGCATCACGACAAACCTCGCAGATCGGCGTCTGTGGGAAGGACGCAGCGAAGTTCCGATGCCGAAGGCGCGCAGGGCTGGCGGC
>NW_008666344.1:0-8136 GCF_000695815.1 Acanthisitta chloris | reverse complement strand
ACGTACGGGCTGCGAGCCCGGGGACAGGGCTGTGCCCTGGTGCAGGTGGGTGCAGCCTGGTGCCCCGTGCCCACCCTGTGCCCACCCGCGGGCTCTAACCCCTGCCTGGCCGCAGGTGACTCTGCGCTATAACATCCCACCCCCTCCGAGCGCTGGGACCCTCGAGCTCCGCGTGGAGACACAGCCCGGGGAGTGCACGGGGGATGCCAGGGCTGGATTCCGCCTCCTCCTGCGGGCACGGCAGGTTTGGGGGGGACAGGGGCGGCCGAGGAGGGAGGGCAGAAGCCAAGCCCACCCTGGGGCTCTGCTCTTGCAGGTACACGGGGAAACGTCTCTCCACCAATATGGTAGTCATCGAGGCTAAGTTGCCCTCTGGCTACATCCCGGAGAAGAGCTCCGTGGTGGAGGTGAGGAGCTCCCACTGTCCTCTGAACCCCCTCTGGGACACCCACCCTGCTGGGACAACACAGAGGGGCATCTGCTCGGGGTGCTGGAGCATCCCCCCAGCATCCTGAGCCATGTCCCTGCAGCTCAAGAGGCAGAGGCTGGTGAAGAAGGTGGAGGTGCAGCCTGAGCAGGTGACAGTTTACCTGGACCAGGTGAGATGGGGCATGGGGACAGGAGCAGGACTCTGTGTGCTTCCCCATCATGGGTGGCTGCACCTCACCCTTGGGCTGTTTCCACAGCTGCCGAAGGAGGAGGAGACCTTTGCCTTCGTAGCCAAGCAGGACTTCCCAGTGAGGAACCTGCAGCCAGCCACTGTGACACTCTATGACTACTACGAGACAGGTGAGCCCTGCCAGGACGTGGCCCCTGGCCCTGCTGCCACCCCTGGCAGCTCCAAAAGCTCAGGGGGTCTGGCTGAGCTTCCAGCTCACACTGAGGAGCTTTGGCTCCTTCCCGTTGCAGGTGATCGTGTGGATGCTGCCTACAGTGCCCCTTGCAGCTCAGGTAGGGGCTGAGCCTGACAGGGCAGGGGGTCACCCCACCAACAGGACCCTGCTGGGCACCCTCAAGGGCCAACCTGGGCAGGGAGTGAGGGTGGAGGAACCCAGTCAGGAGCTTGGAGCCCTGCACTGAACTCTGGGGACTTGCTGTCCAGAGTTTGGGGGGTGAGAAGTCAGGGAGGACCCAAGTGTCCAGGCTGTGGGGTGCAGTTGTGCCTCTCTGAAGGGGCTCAACCCCATCAGCCCTGACATTCCTCCTGTGCACCTGCTGGATCACCCACACGTGGGTTTGGGGTCACAGCTGGAGGTCAGGGGCAGGAAAGGGTGGTGGGAGGTCAGGGGGATTCTCCTCTCACAGCATATTCTTCCATTTTGAAGAGGCTGATGGACAGGAAAACCTCTAACCCAGCCTGGAGCCTGGTCCACGTTCACCAGTTCTCTCAGCCACGGAGTACAGATGGTCTCTGCTCCCACCCCCTCCCCAACACCCACACAGTGCCACTGTCACCACGAGGGACACAGGGACACTCTTGCAACCCCAGCACAAGCTGACAGAAAACACACCACCCCCTGCCCCTGCCCTGGGTTAAATTAAAGACATGTCCTCCAGTGCTGCTTTTCACTTGGTCTTTCTTTTCCTCAACCTGAGGGTCACACTCCAGCAGGGTGTGGGGACAGAGGGGACAGGGCAGCTGCTGGGGCAGGAGGGTGGAGGTCAGAGATGAAGTGAGGTGAGGGCAGTGGGCTCTGAGGTGTGAGCAGGTACACAGAACCCACCCCCCAGTCCTCTCTGTGCCTGTCACACTGAGGGACCTGGCAGTGCCACCTTGCCCAGGTGCAGGACACAGTCCTGGGCAGCCTCAGACCATCTGTGTGGACAGCAGGGATGGTCAGGATGCTCCTGTGATGGCCACAGGGTGAGACTTGGAGATGCAGCAAGTGTGGGAAGGGGTCAGTGCTGCAGCACTGAGGCCAAAGCACTCCTCTCTGCCCCAGGGGAGAGCAGGAGGCAGAGCCACACCAAGGCACTGAGGAACAGCATCAGTCACAGTCCTGTGCCCATGGGAGGGCACACGTGGCTCCCAAGGCAGTGGTGGAGGAAGGAGCCAGCCCTGAGCAGAGTCCCTTGCTGGGGACAGTGCAGGTCCCACATCACTTGTGGCGCTTTTTCTTCTGCTCTTTGCGCTTCTGAGCCCTCACATCCTTCTTGAGGCGACTGTCAACCACCTTGAACTGGCCCTTGACACCGGCGGGACGGCGCACACGGGGTCCTACCCCCTTCTTTGCCACCAGGTAGGTGACCTGGCGCTTCTCCTTGGCCAGCCCAGCCTTCTTGTAGATGCTATGGGACAAGGGTGAAAGGTCAGAGCTCAGCACCCAGCTCAGCATGGTCCCACCCCTCCTGTGGGCTCTGTGTCTTCCTTGCTCTGCCACCCCCAGTCTGGCCCTGCTGGGTGACACAGGTGTCCCCACGCTGTGGCTGCAGGGACATGGCATCACCAACCAGCCCTGCCCACCAGGAAGGAGGTGGATCTCAGCTTGGCCACTCACCGTCGCAGCTGGGCCACCTTCTCCCGCTCCGAGATGTCCACTGTGCTCACCACAGCCTCTGCCTTCTTCTTCATCTGCTCCATCTTCTTCAGCATCTGTGGGCACAGTGAGGGTCAGGGATAGGGGCATAGGAGGAGGGACAGAGCACCTGGGAGGGGATCATAGGTCTTGGGGAAGTGAAGAGAGCCCCTGAGAAGGGGAACAGAAGCCCTGGGAGGAGTTGGAGCCCCAGGGAGGGGGATCAGAGCCCCTGGGAGGGGGGTGGGAGTGCCCACTCAGGCCCACAGCCCCACTCACCCTTCGCTTCTTGCGAGCCTTGGCCTCTGCCACCTTCTTGATGGGTCGAGCGTTGATCTCCTTCCAGCGCTGCCGATAGGCCTCGACCGTCTGCTTGTCCACTGGGATCTGCTTGCGCCGGTGCTGCTTCTCCTCCTCCGTGAACCACTCGGGCAGCTCCCCCTCGTCCTCGTTGTAGGAATACCTGGGGAGGGACTCAGGGCAGTTGTGAGTGGGATGAGGAGTCCTGTCCCCATCCCAATTCATTGCCACCCCTGGGGGAGGACTAACACTGCTGCCTCTCCAGCCCCCACAGCTCCAGGTACCTGTTGAAGGAGTCATCGATGAGGTCTCTCCGAGCCTTCTTGGAGGTGGCGATGACAGAGCCCAGGGCCAGGCCCTCTGCATCCAGCACTCGAGCTCTTTTCACTGCAAGGCACATACAGCTTAGAGCTTGGCCTGTCTGCAACCAGACCAAGAGCCAAGGAGCAGCACTGCCAGCTGAGTAAGACCCTCAGGTCCCCCATCTCACCTGGGTTCTCAATGGGCACCACCTCGAAGCCACACGGCTCCACACGGCCTCGCTGCCTCACCACGGGGGCTGGTGGGCTGTGGAGAGGAGTGTGGTCAGGGCTGGGGGCCTCATCTCCCAGCTCCCTGGGACTGTGGAGCAGGGGCAGAGCACCCAGACCCTCCTCTCACCCCTCCTCGTCGCTGCTGCTGTCGTCATCACTGCTCTGCTCATCCTGTGTGTTCCCGGTGCCAGGGGCTGGGGCTGGGGCTGGTGGGGCCTCAGCTGGAGCCTCTTCCTGGGGCACCTTCTGCTTCTTCTGCCCTTTCTTTGTTGCTCTGTCTGGGAATGGGAACCACTGGGTGAGGAAGGGCTGGGGCAGACCCCACACTGCACACAGACTGGGCCATGGGACAGTCCCTCCATGCCCCCCAGCACTGCAGCCCCCTCACTCACCTCTCTGAGACTCACGCTGCTTCTCAGCCAACATCTGGGCCTGCCCCAGCTCCAGGTCCTCATCTGCATCATCCTCGATGCCAGCAAAGGCGTCCTGGGATGGGGAGCAGTGGGTCAGGGGCTCAGGGCAGTCCTGGGGAACTGCTGGGGCTGAGGCTGCCCCATCATCTCTGTCCCAGTGGGACTCACCTTCCCAAACCACAGGCTGGTCTGTCGCTCCTGCAGCACTGACTTCTCTTCCAGGGGCACCAGCAGAGGATTCTCCCCTTCCTGCCCTTCCTCCTCCTCCTCTTCCTTCTGCTTAGACTTCGCCCTGTGACAAAGAGCAGCAGGATCAGTGCCCCCAGCCAGGACAGGCTGTGCCCACCACTGGAGCTGTCCAAAGGCTGCCCCTGCCCCAGGGAGGCCTCTCCCACTCTCACCTCTTCCCTCCCTGCTCTCTCCTCTCCCTCTCCAGCTTGCGCTGTCGGGCCTCGATCTCCAGCAGCTCCTCAGGGTCCAAGTCACTGTCCAGAGATGAATCATCCCCTTCTTCATGGTCTGAGACATAAATGTCATCATCCCCAGGACCCAACTCCAGGAGAGCATCTGCTGAGGCCATGTCCCCTCGGGACAGCTCATCCAGCAGCTGCAACACGAGAACAGTCACTCGTCAGACACTGTCCCAGCTCCAGTGGCCCTGGAGTCACTCGTCAGGCACTGTCCCAGCCCCAGTGGCCCTGGGAGCTCAGTGTCCTCCTCCCACACACACCGGGGTCCTGTGGATGCTCCTCAGGGAGAACATGCTGGTGTCCCCGTCGTCAGCAATGGAGACACCAGGCAGGTCCATCTTCAGCTCCACACGCTCACGCTGCTTCCGCTGCTCCTTCAGGATCTTCTTCTTCTTCCTGCAGCAGGAGGCAAAGGAATGAGGCCACGTGGCCTGCCTCACACACACATACCCCAGAGGCTCATCCACAGATGCCACATCTCCCTCAGCAGCACTGTCACCCACTGTGGGGGGTCCTCAACCCTGGGACACAGGGGGCTCACACCACTGTCCCAACAGCTGCTTCACCTTCTAGGAGGAGCAGAGAACTTGAAGGAGCCCAGACCCACCATCAGAGGGACAAGTTCTGACACTGCCACCCTCTGTCCCCACAGCTGGAGTCCCCTGTGCTCTCCCATCTCTCCTCACTCAGGTCTTTTTACCTCTTCAGCTCTGCCAGCTCCTTGGCCTTCATCTCTGCCAGCGCCAGCTCCACCTCCTCTTCCTCTTTCACCTCCTCATCAGCTGCAGCTTTCAGCGCTTTCTTCTTCTCCCTCTTCTCCTCCTCCCTGCCTTCCTCCTCCTCCCCAGAGCTCAGGCTGCCAAGAGGAAGGAACTCAGCCCAGCTGTGCTGGGGCCAGCCCCATCCCACACCTCAGGGTAGTCCTTACTTGATATCCATCTCCTTCGCCTGCTCTTTCAGTTTTTTGGCCAAAAACCTCCTGAGCTTCGTCCTCCAGTTCAGCAGAGCTCTGGGTGGGGAGGAAGCAGTTAGAGATGCCCCCCAGGCCAAGCCTCAGGCCCTGTCCCAGTCCCCCCAGCACCTGAGCTCCTTGCGGCCCAGCACGCGGATGTCCTTGCAGCACTGGCGCAGCTCCTCCGTGGTGGAGCTGTGACTCTCCAGCTCCGTGTCCCCCAGCGTGATCTGGGCAGGGCAAAGGGCTGTTATGGCCAAGCCTCCTCTCTACAAGGACAGGAGCTGGGGCACCTGGCACCCTCTCTTCATCCCTCTGGGGTCACCTCACTTCGGGCACATACCTCGTTGGCCTTGGAGAGGAAGTCCACGGGGTTGGGAGCCTTGAGGAAGTCCATGAGGGTGAAACGGTGGTAGAGAGTCGTGTCACCATCAGCATAACCTTCTGCCTGGAGGGGGAAGGGGCTGTGTGAGCCAGGGCAGGGCACAAGGAACGTCTAAACCACTCCTGAAGGATGGATGATGTCACCTAACTCATGTCTTGCTGCAGTGCCCATCTAAACGTGTCTCACAGCTGGATTTGATGAGTCTAGAGATCTTTTCCAACCTTAACCACTCTGTGTGTCCACACGACTCAGGGCTAGTCACCAGTCCCAAACCACCAGCTCCATGATGTCCCCCAGCCCCACCTCAGACACAGAGCTTGGTGTCACCTCCATGCCCAGCTGAGGCACCTGACATGGCCTTACTATCCTGTGACCTAAGTATGCCTCAGAGAGACACAAACCCAGGCCAACCTTGTGGGGAGAATTTAACTGACCCATCCTGAGCCTCACATCTTGCACCACCCTTTCCCCATCGCTGCACCAAATTTTAGGGCTGAGAACCTCCCCAGCATTGCTTCTTCCACCACTTTGCATCCCCAGATCTTCCATTCTCCTGAGAAACTTTGCTTATCACAATCTCTTCAGCCCCATCCTCAGTCCCACCTGAGTGTTTCACCATACCTTTGGCTTCTTCTTGCTGACCAACTCACTAACAGACTTGGTCTGAATCTCCACCTCCTTGAATGCGTATTTGGGGTCAAAGAACTTGCTGTCAATTTTGTCTGGAGCCTGATAACCTGGGATGGAGGAATCAGAGCCATCAGCAGGTCTCTCCCAGTCCCATCCCAGCAGCTGCAGGTCCTCCCTGGCCACTCACCCTGGCACACCACAAAGATCTCTGCAGACTCATTGCGAGAGGCTTGGGGCTTGGTGGCCTGGACCTTCTGGAAAAACTGCTGGAAGATCCACAGGAGTGGCTGGTAGTCTCGGGAACGGAACACCTTGGTGATGAACCAACCTCCCTTGCAGAGGAACTCACAGGCAAGTTTCAGGGCCATCAGGGTCAGGTTTGCTGGAGCAGGAGAGAAATTCTGTCACTGGGAGCAGATCCCTTCCCTTCCCACCTCTCCTTCGCTGGTATCCACAGATCTGCTCAGTTTGGGAAATACTACAAATAATCCCCAATAACAACTCCAACCAGGCAGGTTTAGGGCTAAGGAACTGCAATGCTGGCAGAGCAGGAGCAATGCACCAGCTGTGCTGCCCATGCCTGGGAGTGTTCCAGGCCAGGCTGGATGGGGCTTGGAGCACCCTGGACTGGTGGGAGGTGTCCCTGCCCATGGCAGGGTGGGACTGGATGAGCTTTAACGTCCTTCCAACCCAACCCATTCCATGACTGTCTAAGAGCAGTAAGCTGTCACTGTCCCCAGCTCATACCACTGCCACCCTGCCCTGGTGGGATAGGACATGTGTCCCCCTTTACCCCACCTTGGGAGTAGGCATCATGCACCCAGCTGGCTCCCACGTTGGGTGCTCCATCGTTCAGCACCACATCCACCTTCCAGGTCTGCAGCTCCTTGCGCAGGGCCTGAGGGACAGGGACACCTCTCTGTCAACAAGCTCTGTCCACACAGCTCAGCTCAGCCCCCTGTGTGGCTGGGCCATCACCCCCTGCCACCTCAGGTGACCTGCTGGGACCCAGAGCAGCAGAGGACACTCAGGGCAGGGACACAGGTCTCTACCTGGCGGCACTTGTCGGTGGTGATGTCCTCCTGCAGTGTCACCACGTTGGGAATGGGTTTGATGGGGACCAAGTCCACTCCTGGTGTGGGGAAGGACACAAGAACCCCTCAAAATGGGCTCCAGCACATCCCATGTGGCTTCCACCCACCCTCTCCTCCCGCCAGGATCCCAAATCAAGGATTCCATTCCTTTGGTCACATCCAGGAGATGTGACAGAGTCCCTGCCCCTGGTTCCTGCAGCTCCCACCACTCACCAATGATCAGGCTGGACACTGGCATGAACTTGGAAGCCACCTGGAGCCTGGGGAGAAGAGGTGAGGGGGGACGAGGTGAGGAAGGAAGGGATGAGGGAAGAAGAGATGAACAAAGCTACAACAGCATCCAAGAGATCCCCAAGCCTTGGCCTGTGCTGCCAAGGTTTGGGACCAGCTCTGCCACCGAGACACCATAACAGAGCACACACAGCACACCGTGACAGTGTGCCAGGCTGCTGGTGGCCCTGGCCCTGACCCACTCACCACCCTCCGGGGGCTGCACACAGGTCCAGCAGTGCCCGAGCCTTCTGCAGGAACTGGAACTTTCTGTTGAGCTGCAGCAGCTTGAAGGAGGAGCGGGAGCGAAAGCCTAGGGGGACACTGGGGGGTTAGGGGCTCCTGCATGGGGGCTCAGCCCCCACCCCCAGCCAGGTGGGCACTCACCTGTCTCCTTGGCCAGGTGGTAGAATTTATCCCGGCGGCTCTTGCCCAGTTTGCTTTTCTTGCCCATGGTGGTGGGGGAGGCTCTGCACGGGGGAGGGACGTGGTGTCAGCCACAGGCACCGACCTGAGAGGAACGGGAGGGTGAGGGATGGGCTGGGACCCCCGGGGGAGAGCCCAGTGGTCCCT
>NW_008666343.1:106373-108916 GCF_000695815.1 Acanthisitta chloris | reverse complement strand
GATGGAGCCGAGCTGCTCCCGGCGCCGGGGCAAGGGGCAGCAGGGCACGAGCTGGGGAGAAATCTCGTTAAATATTAGGAGAGAGTTTCTAACGGGAGGGTGATCAGGCACGGGTCACAGAGAGCTTGTTGTCTCCACTAAAACCCCAGCGAAACTGAAAATTCAGCTGGGGAAACACCGAGCCACCTGATTTAAGTGTGAGCTTGGATTTAGATCGGAGATTGAACCTGCTTAAAGCAGAGTTTGGGTCAGAGAGCCCCAGACATCCCTTGCAGCCCAAATCAGTGTGTAACTCAGCTCTGCAGAGTCAAGAAGGGTTCAGCCTCCAAACAGCCCTGTCCCAGAGACAGGGAGACTGAGGCATGGGACGGAGAGGGGTCATATGAGGGGTTGTGCAAAAAAATTCAGTTCTCCTTTACAGGGAAGGGCTGTGCATCCCTTTTCTACTTTCTTTTCTAATATAATCAGTATTTTTTGAAGGACAACATCAGCACAGTACGAGTGGCTGTATGGACCTGGGGTGCAGCTCAGCATGTGCTGCTGGAGCCTGTGTGGGGACTTCAGCCCAGGCAGACAAGGTGCAGAGGTACAAAGGATGGCTGATAAGAGCCTGCTGAGAGCCAGGACACCCACGTCTGCACTATGGGACACATCATCTGCCAAAGCATTGGAGTCTGACCCAACATCTATTGCCTTTCTAGTTATTATGGTTCTAACTGGGGCAATGAGAAGAGCCTTTGGTAGAGGGTGGTCTAGTCCTTGCCCTGAGCACTGATATGGAAGAGAGCTTTTCTACACCCAAGATCCCAAAGGACTGTTTCTACAAGCTCCTCAGCAGGAGGCAGAAGCTGAGTTTCAGGGCCTGGGCAAAGTTGCTGTGATGGTGTTCCTCAAGGTTGAACAGGACAGCTGTAGCAGAGCAGGATGCAAACAGAAGCTCTTATTATTAATAATATATTTGAGCTCATGCAGTGGGCCAGAGCAGAGTATACCTCTAGGGAGTCAGCTAGAAAGGGAGTTACTTAATTATATAAACCGTATCACCCAACCAACCTACATCTCCCCGCTGTCAGGAGATTTTTGTGCTCAGTGTTCCTCATTGCATTGCAAAGATTAAACCTGAGCCACCCAAACCTGCTGTGGCTCCAGGTCCACCCTGTACCCATAGCCACCAGGTCCTCATGGTACACTGGTGTGTAGTGGGGTGCCGACCCTGTACTGGGGGTCCATCCCCATCCTGAATATGCATCCAGGTCCTTTCAGAAGGCACTACTTAAAAAAAAGGACAACAGAGCTGCACCTTGATCTTCAGGGATGGCTCAGGTTTAAATCGATGGTGAAACCTCCCCTGGGCCATCTTTTGAGACACCAAAAGCCCCCAGGGTCACCTGGTCTGCTAAGGTAGGTGGCCAGTGTCTGCAAAACTGAGCCTTAGCTCCTCATCATGCTCCAGTGGTAGCTAACACAAAAAACCTTCAAGATATATCTCTAGACAAAACAGTGAAATACTAGAAATAAAGGAAATACTCAAATCTGCAGGAAATGTGATTTGTCTCCTTTACTCTGACCTGTCCCATGACAGTGTGCCATGGTGAAGTGAGGATTTTCCTTCCTTACAGCAGACTCTGCCTACACAGAGGCAGAGCACACTGAGTCCAGCTAAAATTTAGCCCAGAACAAGGAAAGGATAAAACCAATAGGAAAAGCTGCACAAGCTGATAGTTTTTATTACCAATGCAGTAAATTAATATCACCAATGTGAATCTGGTCATCTCCACAAGGACCACCCAGCACATCCTGATGGAATCTCACCCCGTCACACCACCATGGGACCTTATGTCTCAAGGCATTTACTCACCATTTATCTAATTCTTCTCATGTGTGCACTAGCTGTGTGAGATTATTTCACTGATTCATCTAATTTTTAATTTTTTTCAAGTGAAGACATTACAATGAAATTGATTATGGCTTTAGCATTACATCCCTCTGGGATGCAAGAACCCTGCAAAAAACAATGGGTTAAGCCAGGATACCTGCTGCTTTGCACTTGCAAAGAGAAAGAGCAGCAGGGCTGTTGCCGCAGCTCTATCTATGCTCTGGGTCTATCAGCAGTGCTAACCCTTGCTAACAAGGTCAGTGGTTAATGCTGGGTGCTGCAGGGGTGGCTGATGTGACAGCCACAGGTGAGCACAGAACACAGGGGAAGTGCCTGGGACACTCACCAGGATGACACTGACATTTACTGGAAGGGCTTTTCCCATACTCAGCCCTGCAATTTCCATGCATTCAAGTTTAGAGTGGCATTTCATTTTGGATGGAGCTCTGAGCAATCTGGTCTAGTAAAAGGTGTCCCTGCCCACAGGAGGAGAGTTGGAACAAAATAATCTGTGATTCTATGATTCATTCTGTCATTCTGTAATATTATTTTGAATTTTAAAAGAAAGGAAGGAAAGAGAGTGCCGGTGCTGCTGCACACCAGCTTATCAGGACTCATCCACTGCAGCAACAGATCAAGAGCTAGAAAATGTAATAGCCTCTAATTA
>NW_008666343.1:80129-106348 GCF_000695815.1 Acanthisitta chloris | reverse complement strand
CCTGCTGGGATTTGCATTTCCACTTTGGACCTTGTCTGTTCCTGAGCAGTTCATGCTCTTTGGACTCATATGTCAGGAGTCAGCTGTATTTGCAAACCTAGCTAGGGTTGCTCTCAGACTTTTCCAACTTTTTTTTGCAGTGAATCAGTTTTCATCCCTCAAGACAGAATTTCCTCAGCCTCTCCACCTACCAAAGGCATTCCAAAGCATGGCAAGGACTGAGGAAGCAGAAGAGCACACACAGCAGTGAGAAGTTGATTTTTTCGTTCCCAAGTCCCTCTAAAATTTCACGTCTCAGCCCTGTGCAGTGCAGCACTCAAAGGCAAGCACTGCAACACTCTCAGCTTTGTGTTTGCTGAGCAGCTTTTCCATCCTCTCCAGTAACGGGCCCCTCTACATGTCCCAGGCACAAACAGCGTGTTGGGTTGGGGTTCCCTGACCATTCCCCCGGCAGATCATCCCAGAAGCGCTGGGGAAAGTAGGCTCTGCCAGAGCCACCGGTGAATCTCACGTCACTAGGTGGCGGCAATGCCTTGTGTACGGAGGAGATGCACAATCGCTGCCCGGGGAGCCTTTCCCTGATCCCATCCAGCCTTGTGCTGCTCCCACCAGACCTTCCCCCCTTCCCACAGGTCCCTCCACCCTTCGGGCCATGGACACCCAGCCATCCCAACAACAGCCGGGAAACATCTCCAAAGAGCTCCATTTTGGAGCTGAGGACGAGGAGGCACAGGGGATGTCCTGCAGCAGGAGGTCAGGATACCAAGCTGAGTGGCCTGAGCCAAAGCGAGGGCTCATCATTTTGGGAAGGAGGTTCTGCATGTTCACCCCATCTTCTCCCTGAGATCCATCCTGGGATCTTATCAACTTCCTTCCAGCAGGATCTCACCTATCCCCAGAGGGACACTCAGAAAGGAGCACAAGGAAAGACTTCAACTTGCAAGAAGGACCAAACCACCAATTTTCATTAAAAAGCATCACATTACCCTTAGCAGCACAAAAATCTCCCTGTACCTTCCGGCCTTGTTTCTGCCCACAAGCTGTCTGGTCTTTGAAAACCACAAACAAATCAAAGCTTTCAGACCTATAAGTGACCCAGGCAACACCAGGCAGGTCCAGTAAGGGGGTGATCAGGATATCTGGGATTTTGTACTACCCTGTACAGAGTACACCCCAGTCAGAAGTATGTTATGCTGGCTGAGGAAAAATATGTAAGCTTATCACTGGGGATTGTTGAAGTTTCATGTCCCCAGCCATTTCATGCACACAAGTGCTAACTTTAATGGACAAACCAGGTTAATTCCAGGTAAAAACTGTAAGGTTTTGGTAGAAATCAAACAATTTAAGTTCTTTCTCAGAGGCAGACCCATACATTGGTCAGATTTGGAGATCCATAGCAGAAATGGAGCTAAGGAAGTTTGCAGAGACTGTCTGCAGCTGCACAGGCAAATGTGCACCCAGAATAATTTGTTTGAGCCTCATGTCAAGGAGATATAAGGCAGAAATGAGCAACTGTAAATGAATTAAAGTGCACAAAGCTGCCTCTTTGTTACAGTGAATGTGGCTCTTTCCCCTCTTTCTAAATCTGATATAAATTGTCAGCATCTCAGCTGACATGAGGCAGAATTTCCACGTAGGTCACCTCCTCTCATCTACAAATGTGCACACACAGACTTTCCACCTTGTGATTTTGTAGGGCAAGGAGCTGCCAACATGTTAGCCCTTTCCCCATGACTGGGTGAGACACTCTATTCACAGCGAAGTGTTTCACAACCAGCTCAAGGACATCCATGCTGTGGTTTGGATCTCATAGACCAAAGTGCAGGACCCACTCATAAAGGCAGAGCAGAAAGGGAGCACAAGGACTTGAGTAGTGTGACTCCTTTGGTGGGATATTGGAGACATTGTTACCTGGAGCAGGTTGTGCAATCTGGTCCTACTATGCCAAAGTTTACATTATTCACCTGGGTCAAGGTTTATCTCAAAATCTGTAATCCCATAGCATATGGACTCTATGGCCACACACTAGGGACTTGACAAGGAAGATGCTGTGGAGGCTGAGCAGTTAGAGCACATCTGCTTTATCAGCTTCTCCAGGTGACTTTGGAAATGTCAGGCAGTCTATGTGTGCTACATTGTGTGCAAAATAGGGATACCTGAGCTCAGGGAGGCGCTTTGACTATGACAAACATGACAGGACCAAGCAGGACATGAACGGTGGCAATCCTGGACTTTGTCCACAGCTCTGG
The DNA here is from genome assembly GCF_000695815.1 of Acanthisitta chloris. Lineage (NCBI taxonomy): Eukaryota > Metazoa > Chordata > Aves > Passeriformes > Acanthisittidae > Acanthisitta > Acanthisitta chloris. Next base: position 104,099 of record NW_008666343.1, on the reverse strand, counting down.
CCTTATTAGCACCATGTTGCTTCCCATGGAGCATCTCCCTGGCTCTGAACCTCAGGTGCTCTCACACCCCATGCAATCTGTCTGCTCTCCTCCTGCTTCATCACTGAGCCTTTGGTTTTGGTGCATTGCTTTTGTCTCATTGCTTTCCTCATTCAAGAAGCACCACCTGCTAGGGAAGGTCTTGGGGGCTTTTGTACATTCCTTTACTTTAAATATAAACCGTGCTTATATATTTGGCTCAGAGAGAGTCTGGAACAGATTTCTCCTCATGTCTGTATGGCCCTGAGAAGGTTTCCTTGTGTAATTAGCTGCAGCCCGCTGTGAGCTGTCATTAAGTGAGCCACTGTGCTTAATAAATCAGAATTGAGGAGAGCACTGGCCAGCTGGACAGGTAAGCACTGGTCCACAGCGACAGCCAGATGTCCCTCCAGGACTGGAGTTCATCTGACCACCTGTGGGCACTTGGAGACTGCTGCCCTTTCCATCCCAACATGCAGTTTCCACTTGGTCAGATGAAGATTTAATTATCCCGATTGTGTCTCAGGGGCTCTTCATGCACCTGGATCAGATGGAGACATCTGCACTTCAGACGTGTGGTGGGGTGAGGTGAACCATCTGCATTGGTTAAATGTTCACTGGCTCTGCTTTCGGGGACTCTTCCAGACCTTCCTCACTCAAGAACATTGGCTGCTAATGACTCCATTTCTTTCCCAACATTTTCTGTCCTTGCCCTGGCACAAGCTAGCTCTGTAAGCAACATTTTCAGTCCTTATACCTGACTCCAAGGGCTGGGCTGTGGGATGGAGGACAGCTTCATCGCACCAAAGGCCAAGCTTCAAGGACAATACATGCCATCTGAGGGCATAAGCATAGTGGTCCATGTGCCCAGAGAGAGGCAGGAGCACTATGCTGCAGATGTGTGAGGCAAGAGAGTGGGAGGCGAGTGGCACAGCCAGCAGCTTTATTCCTGCTCAGAGGCAAGAACCCAGCAGCAAAGACCAGCTCCTCTGTAAGCTCCCTCCCCAAGTGATCATTGATAGGCAGAACTAAGGCAGTTATAGGTCTCGTGCTATCAGCGATAGAGCTGCCGTGTCCTTGGAGAAGCAATACTAAGCCTTTGCTCCCTTTAGTACATTTGTAATAAGATGACAAGGGCTGAGGGCTGCCCTTTGCTGAATTTCAGCATTGATGGAAAGCTTTATCAAGCAGCAGCTCTCTGTACAAACTACTGCTTTTGACAGTCTTATCAGGGCTCTGATAATGCTATATCTAATCTAAAGCAGTATGAACTGGCGCTTACATGTCTGCAGCTTGGGAGTTACAGCTTGGAGGCAGGAGCCTCCAGGAGACTGCCAAGGCCATTCTAAGAAGAGAAAAATCTGGGAAAGGTGCCGTATTTCATCTCAGTGCTGTCTTGGTAATGCAGCACAAAGAAAACTTGGTGGAAACCAAGAGCTCATAGCAGCAGCAGCATCTTTTCCTATCCCATTCAACCATTTGACGCAATGCAGTCATGAGGACTGATGAAGAAATCTTTGTTCCTCAAGGTTTAAAATAATCGGACCAAAGATGTGAAAATTGGGCAGCAGACCAAGTTCCCAGGTTCAAGGACAGCAGAAATAGGGATTACCCAAGCAATACTATAGGTTGAGACAGAGGGAATCCCACCTGTGGATCTGTGATTGGCAAGCTTGTGACCAAGCTTTTAAAAAAATAGCTGGGAGGTTTGAGGTGTCCAACTGGACCTGCGCTAAAAAAATCCATGACTGAATCAGCAAAAGCCCTGGTTTGTAATCTTTCATATCTGGGCGAAGAAAATGCTAGTGTAGAGCCCAGCCCCAGCTTCCCAAAGCACTGAGGTGAAACCAAAGGCTTCACAAAGTCTGAGGAGTCACTGGTGGGATAGGTAAGAGGAGCGAGAGAAGTGCCTCTCCCCACGCAGTGCTTTGGCTGTAAAGTAATTTTCATAATTCAGAACTCAAGAGTTTTAGTTCAAACTGGAGGAGGCAGAGAGAGAATTTGTCTGTAAGAGCCCTAAAACTCAAAATCCTTTTTCCCAACATAAGGTCCAAGTCATCAAGAAGCAGTGTACGTAGGAGGATGGTTTCCCAGCACTCTGACAGACACTGAGTGAAAGTGGGAGCTGAGATCAGGAATCCCAGGAAGGGTTGAGGGAAGGTGATAAAAGATGCAAATGCTCCATGGGCAGCTACAGAGCTGATGGAGCCAAACTTTTCTTGATTATGGTAGACATTATAAAATGAGGCACTAGCCACAAATTGCACTTCGGGAGGTTTGGATTGAGCACCTCTATTTCAAGAGGTCAGTGGTGGAGCCCCAAAATGAGTATCCAGAGAGGCAGAGGAGTTGGAGGTTGAGATTTGGCCAAAATCATGGCTGATCTGTTGGTGGGAGGCTGATCTGTTGAACAGGTGGTTGAACCAGAGACCTTCAAAGGTCTTTCCCAACAGGCATTTCTCTGGTTCATCACCCTGGGACACAGAGCATTCAGATACCTCCATGTCTAGAACAAAGCTGAGAAGTTCTGCACGTCCCTATCTTTGATTCAGGTGCAAAAAGCAGAAATGAGATGCTTGTATCCATGTTTTCTGACAAGCTTTAAAGATCCTACATTATTTGCAAAGCAGCTTGTAGACAGAAGTACCTGCTGGCTTCTCAGGACTTGTAGCTTCCTCAATAATTTTTGATAACGATCCATGCCTTTTCTCTTTCAACAAACTAGGTTCTGGTTTTAAGGTATGGATTTAGTTTAATCACATAATCAATTGACTTGTCCTTGTGTTAATGCAAATCAGGTCCATTTTGTGGGCCCTGGAAAGTTAAAATGATGTCACATTTTAAAAGATGCTGTATTCTGGTGGGGAGATGTACAAGTATTCTGAACTTTGCCATTGAGATTAAATTTATCTCACCTGCTGTTTGCTCAGCAGCCTGGCTAGATAATAATTACCTTGACCAAATTTCATTCAATAAGCACTTCTTCTTTTTTCAAAAGAACTTCTACATTTCTTGCTAAAGGAAATAAAATACTATGAGTCCAATAGAACACAAACAGGGTTTATGTTCATTGTATTCTCAAACTTGCCAGCAGTGATCCACAGTCCACATTTATCCAATACACCAAGACTGGGAGCATAGATATGTTATAGCTATTCACAATAAGTAGAAGAGGAGAGGATACCTGGAGAAAACAACTTGGGATCCCAAATGGGGTGAATTCTTTCATTACTTGTCCATTTCTGTGAACTACTTGAGCAATTTCTGCCCCATTACCAAGAGAGTCTTGGACAGTTATATTCACCTTTTAACATTTGATGGGTGACATCCAGACCATAGAAGTTTGGCCTCCAGGGACACTGTGGGCCTGGGGAATCTATAGTGTTTTTTTAAGTCTGAATCTCTCGCCCTGTCATGCAAAGAGAAGGGACCTGAGTCACCTGGAGGAGCAACCAGAGGTCCAAGGCATGAATGTGTGGGAGGCATACGTGTGTTTCCAGGTGGCCCATGGCCAGAGGACTCTGCCTGGTGGGAGGAGGGGAGCTGCCAGCTCCAGCTGCTGCCAGGACCCACGTGGAGAGGTCAATCACCACTGTCCCCACGAACAAGACGCTGAAAAGGGACATGTGGCAGCACAGCTCCATGTGACACTGTGGTATTCACCTGGGGCAGGGGTAAAAATGAAATGCAGTTCCTAAGGTGATGTCATTCTGGAGAGGATACAAGGGGAAAAAAAAATGAAAAGCTGTTTGGACAAATTGCTGAATCAACCCACCCCCTGAGTCTCTCTGAACTTGCCTGATCACCTCTGTGGTGTTGAGGGGGTGACATCCCCTACAGATTCCACCCCCCAGCCAACTTCACCCACTGCCTTCCCCACTGGCTGAGGTTTTCCTTCTCCTACCTCATCTGTCAGACACTGCCTGTACTAATTAACCAGAAACTGAGGCTGAATCTGGCCAGCGCAGCACAGACAGCAGGGTCAGCCGGCAGCCCCAGGCTGAGCCGGCGGGAGCAGGACAGGTAGCTGCAGAAGGCTCTGACAGTGTCTCCAAATTGGAAGGAAATGGGTCTTTTTCATTCACTTCAAAAAAGGACAAAGATACTATGGAAAGGCAGAATGGAAGAATTGCAAAGAAGAGAAGGCATGTGAGTGAAAAGGAGGGAAAACCCATAGCTGACTTTGGGAGGGAGGAGGAATTCTTTGGGGCAGAGGATGAGACAGGAGCGAGAAGCCAAGCCTGGAAATCTGGACCCAGAAGATGTGTGCTCAGCCAAGGGAAGCAGACTGGAAAAGAAGCCCAGCTCCAAATACTGCTTTGGAGGGAGGAATCAGGCTCAGCTTGGAGGATGTCACTGGCCCCATTTCTGATTTGGCGTTTGGGAGAAATGCAGCTCCTAGGGCCGGAATACTCCTTCAGTACACGAGTGACTGTGGCTCCTCTGGGGAAAGGAGATGAAAGGGGATTTTAGCCTTGGTAGATTGTTAATGGCACCAGCCCATCTATGCACACAAAACCCCTTTCTTGGAGGCTGGGCCACAGTGATGGAGCCTGATTTAAAGCGCAGTCTTCAGATGGGCTAGTGAAAGCCAAGGAATTGATTTTGAGTCATGTTTTCTCTTGGGGGCGAGTGTTGTGTTTGTGACTACTGCTACATTTGGGTTACATTAAACCCCACCAGAACAGAGGTCTGTGAGCAAGTCAGTCCCTGCCAGCCTGCAGCTACTATTCATGTCTGTGCTAAAGGCCCAGAGTGCACACATCAGTAAGCAGAAACCCCCTCGGAGTCAGCTCCAGAGGACACACAATCTTTCACCACTTTTTCCTCCTCCAGGCATGCTTCCAGATTACAAGCTGATCAGGTGATTTGGCTTGTTCCTCTGATAATCAGTCTCTTGGCACAATTATTATTTTTTTAAATAATTTGTTTATGGGTGTCACATTGCTACCTACATAAAATGGATTTTATGGGATTGTCCCTGCCCCCGCACTGTAAATCGCGGTCTGTAAAACAGAGCAATTTATCACTGACCATTGCCCAGTTTTATGTTAATGTTTGAACATGGCCATAAAAGAATTACATCATCTTACCTCTGACCAACTGTTAAGGCAAAAGAACCTTATAAAACCAAGCTCTACTTACCAGCAAGGCACCTTCTCTTGTGTTGGAAGCACAGAGAGCCCTTCCATCATGAGCTTCACTGGAAAGTACGAACTCCAGTCCCAGGAAAACTTTGAGCCCTTTATGAAAGCCCTTGGTAAGTGTCTGCATGTGCTATATGCTGCTTTGCCTCCACAGATCTCACTGATTTTTGGGAGCCAACTATGCTGATATGCTGATGATGTAGACTGAGACATCTCACAGATTTCCTATTTCTGTTTGTCATCTTGCATTTGTTGGGTTTTTTCAATGTATGTGCATGGAGATGTGATCTCAAAATAGAAGAGAAAACATCTCTTTGGCAGGGAGCTGGAGGGCAAGAGATGCTGGCTGAAAGTTTATGGCTTTGAAGGGTCGTGGCAAGCTGTGCAGCCACAGAGCAGTACAGCAGAGTGCTGCACACACATGATAAACCAGTGGGACCTTGGTGGCTGCAGATCTGCTCCATCAGGCTGTGAAATTTGAGGATGAGCAGGATATTGCTCAGCCACTGTACTGCTGCTCAGCGATGCTGCAAAGCCCCAGATTCCACCATTCGTCAGAAAAATATCAGAGTTGTTTAAATGATGAATGTGGCTAGCTAGATTTTCACCAGTGTTCATGATGGGGAATGTGCTCTAGTAGGGATTCAGGAATCTCTGCACTATTTCTGCAGTTATGTGCCTGAGGGGCTCTATCTGTCAGATCAGCTCTAGGCTTTGGGAAAAGATCTTAGTAACCTATTTCTGAAGAACTCTGAATCTCATTTTTAGAAGGAACAAAATACACTTGGTTTCTTCAGTCTGCCTTGATTTATTCCATTTTTTCTTGCCTCTCAGTGAAGAAAAGAAAGCAGGACTTTTTCTTAGCCAGGTAGGTAGCTGTTGTGCTTCCAGCCAGGTCAGTGAGACAAGGGACATATCTAGTTCCCACACAAAATCCAGGATGACAGTATAATTTTTCCTCCCCAGAAGACCCAGGGATATGTGGCCCTCGGGGAATCACCATCACTGCAAGGTTTTTCCACACTGGGATAGAAATTTTCCCTGCTGTGGGTCCCCAAATCTTGCCACATTCATTTGTCAGCAGCAATCTGCCCATAGATGGCTCCACAGTTCACCTAATGTCTCTTTTTCCTCGGCAGGGCTCCCTGAGGAGCAGATCCAGAAGGGCAAGGACATCAAGAGCATTTCAGAAATTGTGCAGGATGGGAAGAAGTTCAAGGTTACTGTGACCGCTGGCACCAAAGTGATGAAAAACGAGTTCACCATTGGGGAGGAGTGTGAGATGGAGATGCTGACAGGAGAGAAAGTCAAGGTGAGTGATCAGCTCCTCCTCTGCCAGGGCTGTGGGGGCTCAGAGACATTAGATTTCCTTTCCAGCCATTCCCTCTGCAATACCAGACCACAAGTTAAAGCACTTCTCCAGAAGAAATCTAGCATTTCTAAGGCTATTTTAATAGCCAGTTGGAAAATAGTGAAAGCCAGTATTTTAATAGCTCATTTAGAAAAGGGGATAGAGATGCTTGACACATTTTTCTCACAGCAAAAGTTCTGAAAGATTTGAGGTGGAAAAGGATTGACTTTGTGCCATGTTGCAATACAAAACATATCTTCACTTTCATTTTGTTGACTCAAAGATAGTGCAGGAAAGTCAGCCAATGAATCATAAACCAATAAATCCCTCCTTTTAAGTCCCAGTAGCTGTTAACTTCTCTGCTAGCCTTTGCCGCTGCTTTTGTTTACGCTACATGAGATGATTTGGCAAGGTGAGGAGTTATCACCCTTGAAATTGGGCCAGCTCCCATTCCTGGACATTGGTTTCCAACAGTTCATGAAATGTCAAGGCAGCGCCACTGGCAAACATTGCCTCTCATCTCCACTTCAGAAGATGATATTGCAGGGACTTTTGAAAGCAGGAGAGATATCACCAAAGAAATGCCTCGGTGAATCAGGCTCTGAGAGCTGTACGGGCTGTATCACAATTTCTAGCATCACTGAAGTCCCTTTGGCATAAACCAGAGAGAAACAGCTATTAGAGGAGTTTTACCCTCCATAAATCAGCAACTCAAAGGTAGATGAACACATCTTATAGCTGAGCAAGACAGATAAACAGAAATGGGCTTTGCTGGGTTATTTATTTGAGTAATTTCAATGATCAGTGATAGCTGCCCTGGGGGTGCTGGTGCTGGCTGTAGCCATTTTAGTTGTGCAGCTCCTGGGGGTAGGAGACTCAGCAGATGTGCCTGTCCATTGGAGGAGATAACATGAATGTTTCTGTTTCCTCCTACCAGGCTGTTGTGCAGATGGAGGGTAACAACAAACTGGTCACAACCCTGAAAGGGCTGAAATCTGTCACCGAGCTCAACGGAGACACCATCACCCATGTAAGTGGAGAAGGGCAATGGCTGGAGTAGTGGTGTTTAGAGCTGCCTTCAGGGGTCTGGCCCTAGAAAGCCTACAGAGATGCTAGAACCTTAGGAGGTGCTGGAGAAGAGCACATGCTCGCATGCAGACTCTGCAACCAGGCACTGAAGGCAGTTCCACATAATAGTCTGATCCAAAAAGCAATCTTTAAGACCTCAGTTTAGGCATTGCTGATTGAAGTTTCGGGTAATGAGGGCATGTTTTCACCCACCCAGAGGTATAGGTATGTGTGTGGGCTTGGCAGTCTTAAAGGAGAAGTGCAGCAGACTGATCCCAGCTGAGGGATGCCAGATTATCCCTACCCACTTTAGGATATTCACGAAGAAATCCAAAGCTTTAAAAATTCAGTTTATTGGTGATAGACTGGAGTTCAGTCCTATTTTGATTCGCAAGACCAGATCCTTTCTAAGTAGAGTCTGAAGCTAAGCACCATGATGATCCTTATGGGTCCCTTCCAACTTGAGATATTCTATGATTCTACAAATCTCTAAAATGGTAACACTCTCCATTTGTTTTTCAGACAATGACCATGGGAGACCTCACCTGCAAGAGAGTCAGCAAGAGGATCTAGAAACCTTGCACATGCCAATCATTTTACTGTGTAAAATGTGCCCATTAAAATAAAATTTTTATTAAAAGTCTCTTCATTGTCATCGACATCTTCACCTCTAAAGACATGCAAGTCTCCAAAACTCTTGCAAGCACTGGTAGAAGTTGGGCAACAGGCTGTGTATGCTAATGTTGGTGAAAGGAGCTGGGCTAGGGCACAGGCCCTCAGAGTGACCCTTTAGGATGTGCCCCATGCTGATGAGAGCTCTTCTAGCCCCTTCCTGGGGACAGGTGCCAGATCCTGCTGGGGATGTCTCAGTGGGTCCTGCACCCATGGCTGCCCTGGCTGGGTGGATGGAGAAACACTGAACAGGAAAAGGGCTCTGTTCCCTTTCCTTACAAACATGGCCAGTGACCACAAGATGACTGGCAGGGCCAAAGGATTGGGTTGCTTTAGGTGGACTCAAGGAAATGCCAGTGATCTTGCTTGGAAAGATGCCTTGGGGAAGCAGCCAGCTTGGAGGCAGTTCATGTGTCCTAACTGCCATCTTCATCCTCACACCTCTGCAATAGGATTCAGCCCTACAGGTTCTGGCCAACCCATCTCCATCTCATCCCCATCCATTCTCACCAGCAAGAGGACCCCAAACTGCCTTCAGGTGTCCAGTATTTCATCCCAAACTGCATCTGATAAATTGGGTTGAACTGGAATTGAACACTTCTTCCAGGGTGAAATACAAGTTTTTATCTCCTGGCAGGAGATGTGCTGGTTGTTTACAGTGCAGACACGGAGCGCCAAATTCATCTCTTGCTTGGTGTGGCAGGCCAGATGGAGGTGTGGTTTTCTGACACATGCAGGAAAGGAAACTCTTCCTTCTTATTTGCCTTTTCCATACCCTGTTCTTGGATGGTGATTGGGAATCATCACTGGGAAATGGGTATGTGGATGGTCTGATATACCTAGCTGGGATGATGTTCTTACAACCACTCAAAGCTGATCAGGATGTTAGGAAAACACCACAAATGCCTCCCATCTCCCCCTGCAACCCAAACATGTGTCAATAAAGGACCAGCTTGTCCTTGCATGCATCTCTACCAGGACTCCTTTCTCACCAGGGAAGGTTTTCATATTACAGATCATGCCAGAAACTCAGCCAGTATGGATTGTCGCACTGGGCATTGGATGGATACCTCATGGACAAAGGGAAGGACTTTGCCTAACAGTGCCTCAAATGCAGTTGTTGGTCTCCAGCAAACTCAGATCTGGAGAAACATCAGCAAAATTACTGAGAAATGTCAAAGAGAAAAAGCCCTGGCTTTGTTTTCTTGCTATTCTGCTGAGGAGCAGGTAGGGGACTGTGAACTAACCTCATCTTAGGGCTGCCACTGAAGGTCTGGAGCAAACCAGTTGGATTTCAAGATAGATGGGCAGGCTTTTTTAATCTAGAAATCCCACCTGAAGGTGAGTAAAGGTGGATCTGCCTCCCTGGAAACCGTTTGTTCAGTTAGGACAATCCACACAGCCAGTGCACCACACCAGAGCAACTGCCTTCTGGCATGGACCCATCTCATGTCCATCTGCTGCCGTCACTGCACACATTATCTAATTTCTAACTAAGGAGACTAATTTACCTTAATGAACTTATCTTGATGCAGGAGTTCCACTTAGTCTCACTTGCAAAGTGCCACAGTTTGATGTTGCACCTGTGCCAGCTGCAGAATCATTTTTCAGCAGTTTTTCATTAGAAATACACCATTTAACACAAAACACCATCTGTGAGTCTTATTCAGTTTGCACTCAATATCCACAGGCATACATGACACCTTTTGGAAAAAGTTTCCCACTTCTACCATCCCTTGCTCATCCACCCATGGACATCACTGGAAAAAAAATTATGTCATCACAAGGAAGTGATAGGAAAAGAAAAAACACTTAGGAAAAATCCATTAACATCTAACCAAGTACATCAGAATCAGGACTTGTGGGGAGAGAAACAGTCTTCCAATAAAATGTAATTCATTTTATAACAGGATTTTCTGCTTTGATTTTTAATTCTAATGGTAGAAAAAGGATGTTCTTTCTGGCAAGACCTCTTCTGCTGTAAGCCTTCAAAAGATTTTTCAAGACTCTCCCCCAGCAAGTCCATGCTGTCAGACTCATGCCACTGGAAACAATCCTTATGGATATATCACATTCCTATATGACATTCCCAATGTTTGGAAGTGCCATAAGTGATGTTATCCTATAGACATGAATTTCTGTCGAACTCAGGGTTTATTCCTTTTTGTGGAAGAGGCTTGGTGCCGTCTCATTGCTAGGTTCAGGCATGACTTGAATCTTCTGGTTTTTGAGGGCAGCTTCCCTCATCTTGTAATACATGAACTCATTCTGCTGGAACATGCGAAGCTCCATCTCCGTCTGGACACGCATGGCCTGAGGAACACAACAGGTTACAAAGCCTGTGAATAAAGCACTGCCAAATACCAGGCACTGTCCTCCAGGGATGTCCTAGGCCATGTAATGACCAATGCACCTTACTCTAGGTGTTTCACCGGCAGGACCAAAGCTGACTGGACACAGGTATCCTGCTACTTTCTCAAACCTGTTTGCCTGTGTCCTGTGAAGGTGAAGAAGGCATCAGCCTTTCCTGCAGCCACCTATTCCACAAGATGCTAGGAAGTCTCACACTCCCAAAACTGATGCAGGACCTAGAGGTGATGGTGTGCAAAGCCAGGGAGTGAGTGCACTTCCTATCCACACCCTGGGCCCAGTTGTTGGTGTGACCAATCATGAGTGTGGGAATCACCTCGTGGGAGGAGAGGGATGCTCAGTCCCTCTTTAACCACATCACAGTTGCACCCTCTGCACTCCAGGATTCAGCAACAGCAGAGTCATTCCTAGTGCTGCATTATATCAGAGGATCAGAAGGGATTTTAGGATGTCTTTTTACACCTGTCTGTGCATTTATTCAACCCTTGGTTTAGGAGCACAGAGATAATCATGTGCTATAAATCCACTATTTTCCTCCTAAAGTAAGTGTGAAGGGAAACACAGAAATTAAGGTACTGGGGTCTTGCCCTCTGCTACATATATGGAAACAGTCAACAGACAGGGTGGCTTTAGGGAGCAGACACTCATTTTTCTGGAGACATAAAATCTCACTAATAAAGGTTATAGCTCTACTATAATGGGGACTGAGACATCAATATAGGATGTAATTTGGTATCCTGCAATTTTTTGGGGTAATAAAAGACAATGTTGTAAAGCCAACAGGTCATATCAAGTGAGTTAAAGGCTAAAGAAATGATAGATTCCCCAGCTGCAATTGTAAACAGTTCCTCATATCTGAGTAGATACAATTCCCTGAGACCTGCAGCTCTTGACCCTAAGCTAAGAAATACAGCTATCAGTCATCAGGAAATAATACACTGCTGCTTAGAAGGAGTGGGGAGTGGTAAATAAAGAAGAATAGATGCCAATAAAGAAAATCAGTTGGTAAACTGTAAACATCCACCATACATAACTTGATATGTTCAGATTGCAATGCCATCCATCCCAGAGCAGCAAAATCAGGCTGTTGGAAAAATGGAAGGCTCTGTTCTGGGCACAGCAGTTTCAAAGAAGATTCAGGGGCTGAGCTGCCATTTTTAGTGTATGTTCTGGTGCAGGATAAAAGCTTTCAGGGATAAAAATTTCCAATAAGAAGGGACATGCACTTCCCAGCAGACTGTAACATAATCTAGATAAAACCACAGGAGTAGTAAGAAGCAGTCAGTACTTGATACAACTCAGCTCATACAGATGGGTTGTTTCTACAGTTCGAAGGCAATTTTGCGCAGACAGAGAGCAGAGATAACCTTGGAGTTGACACTTACCTCCAGGTCTTTGGTAATTGGGTGGGAAGGTCCATGAGTTATCAGGAGAATGGCATAGGCTTTACAGATCAAGCCATGCCCGGCTTCAATGAAACCAGCATGCCAGTGAGTCACTCCTGCCCGCATCACGGCCATCCCCAGCTGTGCATTGTTGGGGTGGTATATTTTCCTGGAAAATCATTGATTAATTTTAGGTCAGAAAAAATCTGGGCTCCCAAATGTTTGTCGGTGACATGATGTGCTTGCCAAAGAGCAGATTGTTTACTCAGGTGAGGAGCTTATTGCATCCAGTGCCACTGAAATGTGCAGCCCTGCTTAGAAAGGGCAGGCACCCATTACACAAGGACAGAGTTACACAAGGACATGAGTTGTGAAAGATGAATAATCTGTGAGTGGGGAAAGTTCAGCACCTGGGTTGGAGAAGGCCAAGCTCTGTCATTTCACATTGTTTTAATACAAACAAAACCCAGATCAGACCCTACTGCTCAGACAACACCAACTTGATGCTTAATGCAGTGAGAATGTAGCAGCTACCAGCTTTTCAATGAAAGCAGGAAGAGAAACAGGTGGTTCCAGAAACTCCAGAAATGTTTGATCTCTCCCCCTGCTGATGCATCCCCACCTCTGGTGGGTATCTGAGGTGGGAAAAATTAAACCTCTCCTCTACATCCAAATTTAGAAGCTGAAGCCGAGTTAGAAGCTGCTTGGACTTACCTGAAACCTGCCTTCAAGGGCTTACTTGGCATATTGAATTGGCAGATCCTAAAGCAAGGAGGGAAACTACTGTAGTCCTCACTGTGGGCTGAAAAACTGAGGCACACAGAGGGGAAGGAATTTCCTCTGTGTCATTCAGTTAGCTCAGTGCCTGGGCTGGGGCATGAAGTGACTTGTCAGGCCTGCAAGCCAGGGAGGTGACTCTGTCACCCCTCTGCAAAAGAACAGAATATCACAGGCCTTTTAGGGTAGAACTAACAAAAAAGATAAGTAATGAGAATGAGATGCTCTCAGCAGGAGGGTAAATGAGATGATGAACTGGACTATTCTCTCTCTTCTATGGTTTCCATAGCTTTTTTCTTTTCTATTTTTTTTTCCCCTGTTAAATACTCATCAGTCCTGTCATAAAACCTCAGTAATAATAAAGCACATAATTTTTACTGTGAGGTTTACCCTGGAGCTATGTGAACTGAGTCTGAATTTCTTTATTCTCACTGAGCTTTTACCGCAGGACTATACTAACTAAGACAAAATCCATGTATTATTCAAGAGTGAAGGGATATCTTGAGTGAAAGCCATTTGACACAGTTTCTCTTTTCTTTGCAACTTCTCCTTCCTGCAGGTTGCAGGGGAACAGACCATCTCCTGCACTGACAGCCTCTCTGTCCTGCATCCCAGCTCTGTGTTTTGCTGTCAGAGCAACACTGGATGCTTCCGAGACAAAACAAAAAAGCTAGTGAAAGATGTACCCAAACCATTTGCCAGTTCCAGTTTAGTAAATTCAGGTGTTTGGGAACTCTAGTGCATTTAAGAAGGGGTCCCTCTCTGTCTGGTGATATAAACAAGTCCCCATGAATGCCAGCACCACTGCTCTGATGGTAGCAGACTAAGAAAATTATTCCTATAACACACTGCTTAATATTGCATAAGCACAGAAAGCTGCCAAAAATAGGGCACAGACATACAGATAACCATCCACCATCCTCTTGGCATAGTCAGCTGCTTCCTCAAACATCTGAAGGTAGGAGAGCACCTCGGAGGCAATGCTGAGAATCCTCAGGAGGTAGATGTTTGTGTCCCCCAGCACAGGCTCCTGTTTCTTCAGGCACTCACGGCACAGCTTCACGACCTGCACGTGGAGGAAACAGGGAGAGGAAGGATAAGTCCAAGCACCTCTGGTCCTGAAGCTGCCATGCCAAAGCCCTGTGGGTTGCAGGGTCCATACCAGTTCTAGAGGCCATGTCAGCCTCCATGAAGGTTGGGGAATATAGGATATGCTGTGATTTGTTGAGAAGTATCAGCCTAGGAAAATGACTGTCACTCAAAGCTTTCTCTCTCAGGGTTACGTTCATAATACTGGTGAGGAAAAAGTGATGTCTACTGGTTAGGAGAAGAAAGACTCTAGGAGGTTGGGTCTTGTCAGATACCAGGTGCCTGCAGGACTTTTTCACCCCAATGCCATCCACCCAATCTCCAACAAGCACTTGATGCAAGGAATACTCTTAATGACCTCATAGGGCTGTAGACATGGAGCTCCACTGTTCTATGCCTGCACCTAGCTGTGATCTAGTGTCCAGATTTCTGCTCTGGGGGCCTTCAGCCTTTTCCTAAGGTAAGTTAAAACCCAGAGGTTGTTACTCAACCTAGAGTGCTCCCCGAAGAGAACAATTAAATCCTGGGTGAGCAAAGGAGGGAGAAAGAAAGAAGTGACCTGAGCTCTCTCACCCTTTACCCTTGTAGCCTGTGCTCCAGGTGGGACATGGATCTCCCACACCACACACCCACCCTCAGCAAGAGAGGGACAAGACCTGCTTTCCCTGGCAGTGTGTGTACAGCAAGAGAGGTAAAAGCAACAGGACTCACTTCATGGTAAAGTCCCTCCATGCGGGCCTTGTTGATCTTCTCCAGCGTGTCCTTGGAGAACTGGGTGACCTCCTTCACTGTGTCTGCAGAGGGCTGGGGACGATGTTAGGAAAATCAGTGAGGAAAGTGCACTGCCTGACACATGCCGAAATACCCTGGTTGAAAGGATGTTTGGTGTGCAGTCTGGGAACCCAAATCAGCTCAGTGGAATGGTTGGACTCGGTGATCTTTGAGGTCTCTTCCAACCAAGCTGATTCTATGATTCTGTTTTCCCACATCACCTACTTCCTACCACTGTGTGTATATACCAATGTGCCCTCAGACCTGCCCAAAACTGAAATGGGCCGAAGTGGTCCCACTACCAACTTGAAAGGTGAAGCTCCTGTTGATTTCAGCAAGTGTTGCTCATCGAGGCAGTGTCCATGTACCTCTGCCATGCATAAGCGGATTCCTCAACTGCCCCCTACTTCTCCCCTCTGGTAAAGGGACAGAATTGACCCTACAACTGAGAGGTCTCACAGGATGCCAAAGAGGCTGTAAAAGCCACCAGCTGGTGTGTATCAGGTGCTCCTAGTGCAGCTGCTTGAGAGAAATGAAGATCTTGAATGAGAGATGTGTGGAATAGGAAAGATCACTGAATTCTACCAACCCTGAGAAATGCTGTCACTAGGTCCAAACACCGTAAGGTGGTTGGGCTCAGATTTCAGCTGCAACCAGAAAGTGAAATGTGCTTTCCCATGCACCTCAAAGAAGTTTGCATTTCACCGTGCATTTGGAGATCTGGTATACATCTAGTCACACCTGGCAAAACAATAATGAGCTTGTAATTAGCTGCCACTTCTTTCTTTGTTTAATGCTGAAATATAAAATTATATCCAGTACCACCATTCATCTTCTGCTTTCACGAGCCTTTCAAATTTGCTTTTTCCAACAATTCTAGCTGTCATGACCTCTGTTTTCATAAATGGGAACTCTGATCCCAGCCCACAATCGCATGACTCCAGGAGTTTGTGAGAACAGTCTGGTCTGGAGACACACAACAGAGCCTGCAGCCAGGAAGGGTCTCTGAGTGTAGGTCAAAAGCAGAGACCCAACATTGCAATGGAAGATGCAAAGATTTGGAGACAGGACTGTAGGACTGTCCTGTTATCATTTTTCCACATCTGGCCAGTTAGATTTTTGAGAAATCTGTGAAATTCATCTAGTTGGGAAAAGCTGTTGAAGCTTAGTGCAGAAGGAAAACCAGTAGTTTTCAGAGCCATATACCCTCCATCTATTTATGAATACATATGTATGTGTTATGATTTATTATTCTATATTATTAGACTGAAGCTATCATAGCTAACCTGATTTTGGCAGCTGTCTGAGCAGCACACAGGGTGTCCTAGGGCACAGATCACATTCAAAGACGATGTTAATGTCAGTGCAAATCACATCTCTATGGTGTCTGAGGAAAGAGTCCCAGAATAGGTACTTTAAACAGCATTTCCACAGTGACTTTGTCTAATAAAAATCCTCTCCTACCTTTACTAGACTTCTAAGTCGGTTGCCATTATAAACAATGGGAACTTTGTTACTATTTGGAAAGGCTGAAGGACTCGAGGTCAGAGCAGCTGTTGAGGATGTAAGCTGTCAATCTTGCATATATTCCTGGTGCTTTTTCTGCTGCTGCTCTCAGGCAAGAGTGCCTGAATTCAGAAAATGTGATAGAGCTGGCGGCAAGCAGACATGCTCTGTGGGTGAGGTCAGTCTGGATACTTATTGTCTGTGGATGGAGTATATTTTTATTAGCTGAAATCATGCACCTTGCTCCATTACAGGCTTTTTCTACACAGGCACTTCAGGCTGTGGAGGATATTCACCCAAAAGTGGAGGTTTTCCTGCTGTGTGCAGCACAGGACCTCTAATGCACACAAAAAGGGGATGGTGCATCTCTAGTGGAAGGTGTCCCTGCTCATGGCAGATGGGGTGGAATGAGATGATCTATAAGGTCCCTTCCAACCCAAACCATTCTGTGATTCTATGGTCTCACAGCTCAGTCAAGACTTGATAGCAGATGTTGAATGAGAGTTGAGATTTCTGTATGCTGTCCACTGGAGGCGGTGTTCAAAAATACTTCCACAAAAGCCAGATAAAAATCCTTCTGCATCAGAGAACTGAGCTCTGGGACAGCTTTATATTATAAGTGGGGAAGTACAGTGGTCAGGATTAGCTTTAAAATGAAGCTTGACAATTTAAAATGGGATTATATGGCAGGATCTTTTCCACTAGAGGAGAACTTGACCCAGCAGGCAAAGGGTCTTTCCTAGTCCAATGTCCTATCTCCTATAGGAGGTCCCTTATATCAGTTTGATTCCATTTTGCTAAACCTTTCTCAGGTAGAGATTTATGTTCTGCAATATCCAGCTTGTCCTGACTGCCAGCTATATGAAAGAAGAGTTCCAGGTCTGTGTTTGGCTTCCTGGTAACTGCTGAGCTTACGGTTGAGGGTTCTGTACTCCTTCCCAGGAAGATGTGTCTCACTGGCCTCTTCTGGTGGCACTGCTGGTCTGAGGCCACAGTTCCTCATCCCACCTTTACTGGTTGGTCCTGTCCCATGTCAGCCCCTGAGCTGTACTGTCTGATTCATTATGTGACTGCTCAATAGTGCAGATCAATTCCTTGATGATACATTAAATTGCCCTGCCATGGTTTGCCTTCCCCTCACAATTTATAATGCTTGCAGGAGCAGAACTCCCCAAGATAACACTGTCATGGAGGACAAAAACTATGAGCAATTATATCCTTAGGCAGAAAAACTAAAAAGAAACTCTTAGAGCTACCAGCACACTCATAAACTGGAGCTGCTGGCCAAACAACACATCCTACTGCCAACAGCAAGACACAGCCTTACACCCTCCCACTCGATGACTTGTGAGACGTCCAAGGAAAACACAGATTACTTGAAAAAGAGCAGTCAAACATGTTAATTCTTCACAGTCAGTCTGCCCACAGCAGCCACACACAAATGTCAAGTGATGGTGCAAGCTCCTTGTGACAGGCCTTTGCAAAGAGGGACTGGAAGTTCAGCCTTCCCACATTCCTGGAGCCAGTGTGATGGTACTAACTGTACAGCTTCAGCACTGTTGGTTAGTCTTGTCACTGTGAATCACCTGTGACCCATTTCCCTTTCTGTTGCTCAAAATGTTGATTCCCTTTCATTTTATCAGGAAAAAAAACCCCACAATCTAAATGCTAGCATTTTTCTCAGTTCTAGAACTAATATTCCAGTATTTTCACACTGTCTGTTGATGGGCTTTTAGGTTAAAGGCAACTTTTGTGGGCTTTTGTTGAATTAAAAACTACACTTATGTGGCATGATAGGGATTAAATTGGCCTTGCATGGTGGGCTTGAATTGGTGTTGTACCCAAGCAAGGTTCAGTTCTGTTCTCTTGTTTTCACATTGACACTACTCATGCTTTTCTAAATCTGACTATGTTCCTATTGAGAGTGTCCCTGGGCTGAAGAACCACAGTCCTAGAGACACAGAGAGGCCTTGGTGGAGGAGACACAGCCACCTCTGGGTTTGGACACAGCAGGGCAAACCATACCTTGCTTTCGCCCTCCTTCACTGCCAGCATCAGGTCATCCTTGACCTGTTTCTTGCAGTGCTCACAGGCACAGTCAAAGTAATACTGCTTCTTCAGCTGCTTCCGCCGCTCCTCGCTCAGGTTGAGGAAATCCACATAGGAAACAGTCAGTTCATCCCCTGGAGAAATCTTGCTCAATGCCCGCAGCTCAATCCTGAGTGCAAAGGAGACAAGATGTAGGCTTGGATAAGCAGCAGAAGCAAAGGTGCAGCCATAGAGCCATCAGGAACAAACCTGGACCTGCCCCTGCCTTGCACAGGTGAGCCCTTTGCCCTAAGGCACTGCTTTAGCTCTTCAGGGAGGCAATGCAGAGATGGACAGCAGTCTGGTTAACTGAATACAGAGCAAGAACACAGTCACACCAGTATTTCCTGACCCTCTGCAAGTCCCTGGCAGGCATATGTAAGGTTCTGAGCTATAAACAGATTATGGCTCCATTATTTTATTCAGATAGGGGCCAAACCTAGACATCAGCTTTTATTATGTTGCAGGAGATCTCACCAGAAAAAAAACTTGAGAAATATGCAACAAAATGCTGAGTTTGGACTTTGATTCTTTTTTTAAGTACTGCTTTGCTTGCTACCCTCGCATCCCTGGCTAGGCTCCCAGATCCTGAGCTGTGCTGCCTCCAGTATCGTTTTCACTTTGAAAAGTTAAGACAAATTCCCACTGGGTGCTGGTAAGAGATGCCTTCACCCTATTCATCAATCTCCATATAAAGACTTAGAGAAAATTCTGTTGGAAGAGAATATTTTTAATAGCTCATTTGATCTGATGCCTATTGCTAATAAAATCCACAATTCAATTGCCACTTTCTGTTACCAGATTCCATGGCAAGCCCTTGATGATAGGCTTTTGGAAAGCCAGACCTGTGCACCTTTGCATCTGCCTTTTTCTCACATTGTTTCCTGCAAAAGGTCTTGACTCATGTGGACACTCAAGAGTATTCCCTTGCTGTTTCACTCTACACACTGAATATCCCAGTTACTCTCGGACATCTCTCAGTTGCAGGGGTTGGACAGGCACAACTGGTTGAAGAATTTGGCCAGAATGGGAAAAAACTCCATCAAATACCAGCTGAGGTGGTGCTTCTGTATTGATCTCCTCCCCCAACTAGTAGTGAGCTCAACAGCACATTTGATATACACACCTGCTGCACAATGGACCTGGAGGGCCTGCTGGCTTCCACCTGAACTTGAGGTGCTTTAGATGGAACCCAACAAAGGTGGCACAGGACTCTCAGGTCTCACCAGGTGCATTATAAGTGAGTCTTTTTGGAAGGACATTACTTATTCTGTGTGATCATATTTCTTCAAAGGGATTGTAATTCTCCTGTAAGTCATACAATCATAGAATCAACCGGGTTGGAAGAGACCTCAAAGATGATCGAGTCCAACCCTACTGTTGTTATTAGACCATGGCACTAAGTGCCACATCCAGTCTCAACTCAATAATTCCCTTGTAATTCCCATTACAAGCTCTCACCACCAAGAACGTAGCTCTGAGCCTTTCAGCTGTGCTAAAGCTGCTGTGAAAACTACTTTCCAAGGCTGGTCTTGACCTTTTCTGGGTGTTCAATCATGTCAACAGCATATTTCGTACAAAATATATAACTAAACATGCCATCACCACGAAGGGCAACTATTAGTTATGTCACAACCACAGGAAAATGCCAGCCAGAGAAAGCTGCAATCTGCTGCTCCAGGAGAAAGTGCATGAAAAAGAGCATGAAAGTGCATGAAAAAACCTCAGAAAGGTTTATACATATAAACATTCCTGTTCACACTTAACAGGATTCTCATTAAAGTGAGTCATGCAACCAGAGAAGCAAAATCAAGCCTCTGACTTTCATGATGCCCCTGATAGCTCAAGCACTGTAGGTATATTTTAAGCAGCCATCCCTTGTGTGGAGGGGATTGATAGCCTTTGGGATAAGCCAGGAAACACATGGCATATTTTAAATGCTGTAGTTAAAGAGACACTGTCAGCCAAGAGCACCCCATCAAGCTTGTCCCATGCTCCTTCCCCAGTGTCTGCCCCAAGCTGCAAGGACCTTGATAGTTGCATGCACAGGCACAGCAAGTACCTGATAGCTCAAAATTCAAATTGCCCCAAAATAGCAACTCTAATCAGAAGTAAAACTCATTTTCTCCTTTTTATGGCCCTATCTATAATGCAGCGAGTAAGCATCAAAGGTGAAGAAGAGCATTTCAAAAGAAATTCACATCTTATTTGACAAAATTGCATGTCTGCTTGAAATGAAAGGTTAAATACAAGTGTCCCTTTAAGAGGACCAATAATATAATAAACCAAGTGCCGTGAGCTCAGCAGAGACTTTTTTTTGCATATGTTTTTGTGATTTATTTAGTTTGGATCAGGTAACAGTGGCATCATTAAGAGGTGAAACATTAATCAGGTTTTATGACAAAAAAGGATTGAAAACTATATCTCAGTACTGCTACTGTAGGCAACGCATTCATCGGGCACTGTTTGTTGCAGAAGAAACGTGGGCCATTTAGTATGTCAGTAACACAACCATTTCTCATCTCCTAATATGCAAGGTTTTATTTTGGGCTGTACAAGATTAGCGAGACCTTGTTCTGACTTTCATGCTCTTGCTGTGGTCAGGGGAGGAGAAATGAGAAGTGAAGAGGGGAAATACTGACAGAAAGGAAGCCAAGGGAGAGAGTGGAAAGACAGAGAGGGAATTCACCCTAAGGGAGACAGTCACAGTATTACCACTATAATTTTAATTTACTACAAAACACAGAGTTAAGTGAGGTTTGGGTTTAGTAGGGTTTTACACAGGAAGGAGGAGTTTAGAAAACAGGGAAAGTGAAATTTGTGCAAACAGAGGGAGTCCCTTAGGCTGTTTGCAGCTGTTCCATTAAACATGGGGCTTAAGGGGTACAGGACAATGGAGGAGAATGACACTTTCAAGACTGACCCACCTCATCTGTGTGTGGAACATTGATCTTACAGCCTCATGACTGAAAGACAAAACAAACATCTGCAGTTTACACACATAAAAGTACAACAAAGAAATGAGTACACAGCTCATTGGGACCTTGTACTGAAAGGAGAGAAGGGGATTCCCTGTATCTGGCTCATGCTGCACTGCATGAGAGCTTTCCTTTCGCTCTGCAGCTGCCAGAACCAAATTTTCCATCACTAGGCCATGGAGGATTTGGTGGAGAACTGCCCTGGCACTGTGATTTTAGGAGTAGTCTTGGTCAGGGGATATGCAAAACCTGCTTCTGATGTTTGGCAGCACAAGGTGACTAGTTCTCCTGCACAGAAATGTCTCCTCTGACATCAGCAGTTATGCTCTCTAAAACACAACTTGACTGAGATATCAGTCACAGGACTGTGCTCTGTGTGGTGAGTTTAGTGGGTCCTGATGTCTGGTATTGTGCCTTGAGTGCTCAGTTCCCACAACAGGGGCTTATCGTCAGGTTTCCACAGGAAGACAATCCTTCATAATTTACCTGGTCAATAACCAGATGGTCAAATTTAAAGTCAGTAACAAGATACATGTGGGACCTATGATGAGCTACCAGGCATACAAACAGCTATTCCTCAACTTACTGCCTAGAAAGTAAGACTTCAGGGTTGCTATCAACTGCGGATTATCTCCTCCACTCCTGGAGGCTAGTTGGAGAGGTTCTCCATCATCCCACGACAGATCTGACCTAGGGCAACTGAATATCAGAGCACAGACTCCAACCTAACTTTGGATCAGAGTCTATTTCCCACCGAGGTAATCATCCTAATGCAGTTTTTTCACTTTGCCTGTTTACCAGCTACTTAATAAATGCTGGTGTAGTTTCATCATGGAAAACCAGCAGTGATAACGGGAGTGCATAACCAATGTGTTAGCTAAAGGGGAAGCTGAGGTGGGGGTTAACTTACAGCACTGAAGTTTTGTGAAGATGGGAATTTGCAAAATCCTAGCAGAAAATTTGGATGAAATACTGTGGCTGTGCAGGTTTTGGCAAGCAGTTTCCCACAGTTAATGTCTTGAACATTTGCTGCAACTTGCTGGATCAGCAGCAGTTTATACCTGTTATGGCTTGGAGGCTGGGAAGGGCAGAGCATCCCTCCTGTGCTCTGCCCCAAGCCCTGACAGCAGCAGCCTCCACATCCCTGCATTTCCTACAGAATCTCTTTCCATCTCACTTGTCTGGCAGAAGTTTTCTTACAGCACTTGGGTGGGAATGGGGCATGCCCAGAGGCTTAGGGCATCCTGCAGTCACACATGACTCTGCTTGCAGGTAACAGTCACCATTGTCATTAAGGTCCCATTGCTAAAGAGTTAATCAGTGATTAATTAAGATGGTACACTCTGACCAGATGAGATTTGTGTTAGGAATGGTTATAAACACATCAGCAGATAGTGATACACAGCTGATTGCAAGCTTTGATTATGAGAAAGTCTTGGACTGTGGACTCAGTGTATAATCCTTAATAATTTACTAAATGGAATTACTCCTGAACTATCTATAAATAAAGCCTCAATATAAGGGGTGAGCTAGACAGCTACTTAACTACTTGATCTAGCTATTTTGAGTCTGGTTTCAAAATGTAAACAAAACAAAACAGGGAAATATTCTTTGCTGGTTGCTGGGTTTAGGGGTCAAATCTTGCATATTTGTTTAGTGCATCAGACAATACTTTTTAAAATAACAACGGAAGAGAAAACAGTTCTTTGGATAGGAAATCCTGTGGGGTTTTTCTGAGCTAGAAGGAAGCAAGAATAGATTTTCTGGGGCCGGGATCTGGCACTGTGGGGTTAGCAGAGTCTGCCGAGTTGCCCATTAGGGTGCATCCCCACTGCACCCAAGGAAAGAAATCCACTCACTTGCCATTGTTGAAGACGACAGTACAGTTGGGCCAGCAGTCATGGTTGGCCTGACAGAGGTTGGGGAAGATTCCCACACCGACAGCTTGCAATCCTCTTTGGTCACTGAGGGTAAAGCCATTGCAGCTGATCTAGTACCAAAACATAGGCAGGAAGAAGCATTAAAGGAGAAGAAGCTGACAAGACTCCAGTTGGGATAAAACATCAGAAGAGAAGCAATGCAGGACTTGTGCAGTGGGACCAACCCAGAGCAGAGCTGAGTAACTGTTGCAGAAGATTTGCTGTTAATATTCATTTGTGATGCCTTGATCTGACCGTGCTTTGGTTTCCTTATATTCACTTCCTGGAAATAATTCAGGAAAAGGTCACAGGAAAAATGAATTTGAGGCAATTCAAGCTGAAAGCGAAGTTCACACATATTAAAACAGGTATCAGTTAGAAATTAACCTTGAGAGCTGCATTCAGCCTGGTCACATTTGCTGGGTTGCCCTCAAAGCCTATAAAAACCAATTACTAGTTTGCTATGAATTTTCAGAATTGCTACTTCTGCATGACATATATACCAAGAATGAATTATTTTACTTTTCTATGATACACTATTGTCACATACAAATTGAACAGTTTTTAGTCACAAACATAAATAAAGGAAATATTTGCAAAGAGAAAATGTGATAGGATAGACCAAAGGAAATAATTAACTCATCTGCTAATTATTTTACCCTGTTAATAGTTTAATTTCCTTGCTGAACTGATTCTGTACTTTTTCTGTACTTCCTTACTTCTCCATGGACAACCTATGCCAGTCAGCAGCGCATAGGTCTCCCTGTGCCCAATGGACTGGATTTTCTTTGTGAGGTAGGTACCAAAGGGTGCTGTGTCTCCTCCCTGTGC
>NW_008666343.1:45682-80105 GCF_000695815.1 Acanthisitta chloris | reverse complement strand
AGCCACTGGCAGAGGTGCAAGCAGAGCATGTGTCTCCTCCCAGCTCACCCTGACCCCTTTGGCACTGTTGGGAGCTGAGGGGTTAGTGCAGGGATAGACCAACTTGTACCAGGGCTAGGGGCAGAGCAGCTGAGCCTGGACTGGCTTATGGGAACTTCTCTCTCTCCTACACTGAGAACAAAAGTTTGTAGTTAACAAGTTAGTAGTGGATATTAAATATATTTAGTATCTTTTACCATTTTTATTACATATAAAATATTTATTTATCTTATAAAAGTAAAAGGAAGAGGAGAGATGACTGAGAGGAGACTTCATCAATGTCTACAAGTATCTGAAGGGTGGGTGTCAAGAGGATGGAGCCAGGCTCTGCTCAGTGGTGCCAAGCAATAGGACAAAAGGTAATAGGCAGAAAATGATGCGCAGGAAGTTCCACATGAATATGAGAAAGAACTTCTTTACTGTGCAAGTGACCATGCACTGGAACAGATTGCCCAGAGAGGTCATGGATTCTCCCTCATTGGAGATATTCAAGAACCATTTGGATGCAATCCTGTGCCATATGTTCTAGGATGATCCCGCAGGGATATTCAACCAGATGTGGTCCCTTCCAACCTGACCTATTCTGTGATTCTGTGAAAAAATCTAAGGCACACAATATTAATAGCCATTAATGTATCTATTGAAACAGATCTGCTATATCCAAATATATTCTAAGTTACATTTACTAAAAATGTATTTAGATTTCTCAGCATTTCCAGGTACAGAGAGATACCTAGTGGGACTTGTGATGGCAATGCAGCACCTACGATTGGGCAAACCATTTGTCTGCATGTTTAGACAGACAAAATATTTCAGACCTTGCCCTTGCCATGCCTCAGTTTCCTAGGGCCAGTGTAAAAGTAATGCAGGTGGGGAATGGGCAGTATACAAACTACCTACAGCAAATGCTGGTCTCAGCCATCCCAATCCCTATGGCCTCTAGGGCAAGAGAGGGATTAAGTCAGTCATCCACCACTCAGGCCAGCAGGAGACTTTCTCTGGGAAGCTGGGATTAAAAACACCCCCCATTTGCTCTCCCATCCCTCCAACATACCACTCCAAATATGTGGGAGATGTACTGCATGCCGAACTGCTGGCAGTGGGGCGGCCAAAACTCGAGGAAGCTCTCGACGTCAGTGCGGAGGTCCTTCTTCTCCTCCTCGCCAAAGCTGTCCACGTGGTTCTGCAGTTCGTCGATGGAGACCAGACAGCCCTCTGACAGCCCACTGCCTTCCCTCTCCACCTTCCACATGATGCGGGCAGCCAGCCTGGCCAGGAGAGCCACACGTGTTAACACCACCACCACTACCCACCACAGGGACAGGGACCAAAGGACCATCAAAATTCATTTTAAGGTTGGGAAATTGTGTGCAGACAGACTGAGACAGGCTCAGCTTCAGATGGCTGATGGCTGGTCACCCTCAATGGGCTTTTGAAGGAAAGTGAGATGCAGGGTTTGCCCCATTGTCTGTGTTCTCATCTGGAGAAGTGCTACAGACCCTCAGGTCTCCAGCCCTCCACAACTGCTCTCCTTTCCTTGGGGATATCTTTCACTTTCTTATGATGGAACCAGGATGTGAAACCAAATTAATGTATCCTATAGACAAACTGGGGAAGACCCCATCTTCTCTACCCCTTTTCCACCTACTCCCTGCTTTCCCACATCTCCTGAACCATCCAGGGTGGGTTTGCTTCACCATATTCAGCTGCAGTAGAATTTTTGGGGCCCAGAACTGGAAAAAAAAAAAAGCAGGAGCACATCTCTTCCACCCCAGATGCTCCTCCTGGTCTCCATCCTCTCAGCCCAGGATACTCCTGGCATTTCCTAAACTTTCTCCCACCTCCATCCTGCCCAAATCAGGCTACCAGCTCTTCCTAGCCATGGGATGCCCTATCCTCTCCTAGGCTTCTTGTTCAGCCCCCAAGGGCCAGCTCTCACCTGATGTTTTCAGTGGGTGCCTTGCCGTGCCTTTTGATGGCAGAGCACTCATTTTTGTGGTTGAGCCAAGCTGCTCTCTGGCAGGTCCGGTCGCAGTAGTAGGCAAACTTGCACTGGCCACAGCGGTGAAGCCTCTCCTGCCGTTTGAAGCAGGTGTGACAGATGACATGTGTCAGGCTGGAAGGACAGAAGGATGCATTGGCTTGTATCTCAGTGAGAGTCAGCTTCACCCAGTAAGGGTGCTGCCAGCCCTGCATCCCTGGGCTCTCCCCAGCCACTAAGGATGGAACCCTCGAGATTTTTTGGGAGGATGAAGAAACATCCCATCCAGCTTAATCCTTGTGCACTTGCCCAGTGTCATTGCTTTTCTATTTGGCTACTTCAAAGAGACAAATAGTTTGTTTAAAGCAGGACAGCAATAAAGCATTCCTGAGCTCTCAGCCCTCTTGTCTGCAGCTCTTCTGCTCCTCCTCAGCACAGTCAGTGTCAGTAGGAATTTCAGTCTGTTTTCAGTTTCTGTCTGGCCTGTGCTGGAGCACTAATCACCCATTGCTGAGCAGAAAGCAAATGCCTGAGAGTCTGTGGCTCAGGTGAACTGAAAATGAATGTGAAGGCAAAGAACCAGCCTGAGAGCTTCACCTGCCTGCAATGCCTCTGAATTAGGCTGAAGTGGGCAGTCCACTGAGCACTAAAGCTTTCCTGGGCCCTGCATGGATCAGGTCACAGAATGGAGCAGTAGCCACCACCATGCTCGAGAGATTTAGGAAAACACTGGGTGAGAGGGACCAAACAGGAACATGGCTCTAAGCTATCCTAACTACTCTCCTAAGCTTTTCTCAGGCACAGGCACATTATGGAGACAAAAATACACATCAGCAGTGCTCTGCTAGTGAGCAGACCAGAGGAGTACCATAATGAAGAAGACTGATTGAGCGAAGTGGTTACATAGGGGAAACCCTTGTTTTGTGCTGCTTGAAACCAAGCTATGTTTCCATGGATTAAAAGGCAGCTTTGCTTGTCACTTCTTTTTACCACTAGGCCACAGGTGTAGCTGTACTGTAGGTACCACACTTGGCAATTGTAACATTGTGTTGGAAATGACATGAGGAAGGCGACAAAACAGCCTCCTTCAAGGCAGATCTTCTCACCAGAGAGTTTTATGTCTTCTCACCCTTCCTTCCGTTGTGGCTGTCTACTACCAGAAGAAAGCAGCACAGAGCTCTGAGACGGGTGAATTTGGAGTTCTCATGGTTCCAGTGACTCCAGACATGCTTAGAATGTATTAGTGAAGGTCTGAGGGACCAGGGCAGGCTTCCAGCAGTTTCCCAGGCATGATTGTCTAGGGACATGAGGATTTTCAGCTGGTATGGGATGGTCAGAAAACACCAAACAGCTGAAGACAGAGGAAAAATGGACTCTCAACAGCTCACAGGACCACTGGCTGGGGTAGGAAGTAGGGTGAGCTCCTGTAATGCCAAGGTTAGGGAGAGGGAGCAGTACTTGCATTTATGGCCACTGTAGGGATTTTATTAATGAATTCAGAGAATCTTTCATCTTCATAGTATGTTGCTGAGGCGAGAACATCAGTGATTGAGTGCTGGTCAGTGGCACAGACTGTGACACCGATGGGGATGTGGTAAACATTAAGGACGCTGAGCACAGTGCCCAACATGAGGATGTGCTCTGCTCTCAGGGCATGAATTCCTCCCTGTTTAGTCTGGCACCAGCTTTACACTGGGCTTTTCAGGCCACTTAAAGCCTTCCTGCAGTTGGACTAGCAATGTAGATTTCTCCTTCATATCCAAAAAACCTGACATGTTTTTCACTGGTGCCAGCAGTGGTAAGAGCTGCTCATAAGCTATTTCCGCTCCTGGCTCTATGGTTTTACTAGCTGAGAGGTTATTGTGAGTTAGATGGTCATGAGGTAACTGGGGAAACACGCTTCAAAAGCAGCAAAATTCTTGGTTGGGAGATTCAAAATGGGATTTCAAAGAAGCATCCTACAATTGTATGCATGGAACTATAACCAAGGCTGGGGGAGGAATGCATCAGAGAACACTGATGAAGAAGTCTAATCTCATGTCCTCCCTCTGAGTGTGTCCAGGGTCCCAGACCAAGGAGAGACCTCCACCATGTGCCCCTTTCATAAGCCCAGCTGCTCGCTCCCAGGACTTAATTCACTGAGAGGGAGGGGAATACACTTTGGTCTCCTGCTTAAACAACTTTGGGACTTTCCCCTTGCTGCTAGAGAAAGCTTTTTCACTGCCTGATTTGGTGTCTCCAGCTGTCTGCTTCTCCAGGCAACCACCTACTTTATCTGGGCCTCCAGCCAGGCTCAACAGTACAGAATTTATACTCCCATCACTCAGATACATCTGGTGCCAGAAGGGAGGTTCTCCTCATCGCATAAAAAGCTCACAGACCACAGGGGCTTCATAATCAAGGGAACATTATCATTGTCCACAGCTCAGAGTGGGGAAACTTAGGCACAAGGACATGGAAAAAAATATTGATGATCCCATAAGGAGGATGTGCTACAGGCAGGAATCAGACACACAGCCCCAGAGAGTCCAGCCCAAAGACTGTCCTGCCTCTCAACTATACATATATATATATATATACATACATATGCATATTTATATCTATCACAGTACATTTAAAAATGCATTTTCTTTCCTCTGGCAGTATTGTGTGAGCTGCTGACACAATCTGCCCTGTGCCCTGGCTCTTGCAGGATGAAGAGGCCATTGATTAAAAAGCAGGATGACCCATAGCAGACAAAACCACATACAAAAATGAGATCTGCAAAATGATAACGAGCAGTGTCAGAGGGAGCCCAAGCCAAGGCAAGCATACAGGATGGGGTAAGAGGGAGCACATGTCTGGGAAGGGGGATGCAGCCAGCTCCTCTGTGTCAAATGGAAGAGCTGGGAGCGGGTGAGAAATGTGAGGCTGTGCTCTGTCAGCTGTCAAGTCAGGGGGGCACAGAGGTGCAAGACAGATTACACTCCTTGTAAGGCAAAGGAGAGCCAGAGAGCTGATAAAGCCCATGTGGTTGCATCATGCTGGGAAGCACAGGGAAATATTTTGTGTGGGGAATGGGGCTCCCTCCTGCCACCTGGGTATTTCGAGGGCGGTCAGGAAGCAAAAAGGCAGTTAGAGATCTTTCCTTCTAACTTGCTAGAGGAATGACAGGTTGAAGGGAAACAAAACCTGTTCAGCAAAAGAAGTGCAGCAAAACCCAAGTTCTGAAACAGGTGCTTCTCTCCCCTCAGCTTGCTCCCTGAGAACAGAAAAGTACTGAAATGCAGCTTTACATTTTGCTGTTTGTCACATAATATGTCCAGAGTTTCCAAAGCAAGCCCAGCTGGCGGAACTTACTGTCAGCTCAGGGATGCAGAAATGCACCAGAAAAAGTTATACAAGACTTTCCAAGAAAGCAATGGAACAGACCATGTGTTATGGAAACTACTGATGCAATTACTCACAGGTAATCTGACTGGCAGGTGTCAGAAATACCTCATCTCTTACAGGATCCTCCATGCCCAGATATGGTTTGAAAGAAGACTGGATTTATTGTTACTGTGTGTTAGCAGGACTCCAGAGGCCTGAGTTCAACTCTTGGCACATGAAAAAATCCGGAGACACAAGTATTTAAGACCTCTTGCCTAAGTCTTCAACTAGCATTGCTCAAGCACTGGCTGACTCTGCAAGCACCTAAATACCCCAAGTGCCCCTCAGCAGTCATGCAAACTCCTGCTGTCCCAGAGGAACTCAGAGGTGGATGCCCCAAATGAGGATGGCAAAGTGGGGTTCTCCCTTGGCCCCAGGGCTGGACCTTACACTAGGCTCTGATACCATCTGTCTTGGAGTCAGACAATACCAAGGACACCAAAGGCTGTGGTCCACAGTCTCACCTCTCACCCCCTCTGCAATAGTTAAGGTCTCCCAGGGACAGACAGAGCATCCCAAGAGTAACCTAAGTCTCTCAGCCTGTGTAAATCATTGGTCTATAAAACCTGCTCTGTCTGGTCTGGAAAGTGTTTAACATAACCCAAATGGCTCCAGGTAGCCCAGACCTCCCCTCACAGTATAGAGAGCAGCCCATACCCATGTGCTGTGGATGCTGCATGGCCAGACAGCACTGAAGGTTTCTGGAGAGAACTCCAGGTAGGTGACTTCTGGTGTGGCAACCTACCCAGGAGTCCTGGAGGTTTGAACTGACAGAGCCTTGGTGCTCAGGTTCCCTTGCTTTAACACAGGGACAGTACAAATGTTTTCTGCTCTGTCTATGAACACCGTGGCCTCTGGGGTGATCTCTGGCCACCCATTCACTGCCGTCTTCCACACATAGCGAGAACCTTTTTTTTTACCCTGTCCAAAAGTAGGATCTTCATTAGTACAGTGATGTCTCCAGCCCGTCAAACCTTGCCAGGTCAGGGATTTAGGGCTGACTTGAAAAGCAAATGCCACTGACTGACTCATTAAATGACATTCTGGGGTGCCTCAGGTTTCCTTGGCCTTTCATCCAAGTGTCAACCGAGCTGAACTCTGAAGGGCTCATGTTCTCTGATGCTACGTAGATTAGACGCACAACTACTACTAATCCTGGATGTAACTACAGTGACAATGATTCAATGTGCCGGCCAACAAATGCAAGAGGTGACAGCACTGACAACTAAACCATGACTCTTGCAAGCA
Source organism: Acanthisitta chloris (assembly GCF_000695815.1). Classification (NCBI taxonomy): domain Eukaryota; kingdom Metazoa; phylum Chordata; class Aves; order Passeriformes; family Acanthisittidae; genus Acanthisitta; species Acanthisitta chloris. The sequence continues at coordinate 73,426 of NW_008666343.1, read as the reverse complement.
TGGCTCTCAGTGGAAACAGAAGAAACAAATAACTCTTGTGACTGGTTTGATTGGATTCAGATGGATTAAGATCTGTTGGACCTGGCTGAACACTGTCACAAGAAATGTATTAACCTCATCTCTGAGACATGCACAACCCAAACATCTGCCATCCAGCACTCACAGCATCTCATTCACTGGCCTGGAAGAGCCAGGTGAGATGGCTTTAGTGCAAAGAACAGACAAGGATTTCATTGAGGACATGATGGGCATGGTGAGGAGCTCACAAACTGTTTAATATGGGTTCATTCTATTCTGTACATCATAAATGACACACACAGATGACCTAGCTTACACCACCTAAGTCCTATTTATTGTTGGCTGTCTGGAGAACTCTCTCCTTAACCTGCTACAGAGAACAGCATAAGAACAGCTTAAGACGTAGACAAAGTCTACTGGGCTTTCAAAGCAGAGGCTGTAACACTTAATTAGAGAAAACAACCTAAGGAAATGCACCTACTTTTTCAGCAGTGAAAGGACATGTGAGGTACTCAATATCTGGCTTCTACTGAGGCTACTTAATGATGAATTATTAGCACAAGAATGGGTTTGCTCCTTTAAAAAGGGGTTGAAGCTTAGTATTTTCATCTTTAAAATGTCAGTTTGTCTTATTTGAGTGGAGGATTTATTTTTAGACTATTTTATTTTCAGTCTTTTATTACACAATTTCTCAGCCTCTTATTAGAGGTGTAGGTGTGGTTTTCTTTTAAAAAGCTAGTGTTTATGACAGGTTTTATCTACGCTTTTAAACAAATGAGATAATAATTTAAAAAATCAAACCTGAAAATGTTTTAAACAATGTGAATACAATCCACATTAGCTCTCTGTTTTTAGTGATATCAACTCATAGAATTTGTTTCCATAATCTTTTCAGAGTCATGCTATTATGGAAAATTTTAGATTTCTTATATCCCTAGGTCATCCCAACTGCAATAATGGATCCTCCCATATTTGCTTGCAAAATGTTTTGGGCCTGTTTCATACATTAAAAAGAAGTGAAAAAAATGCACGGTCTCATTTTTTTAGCAATTTGCAGATCACTCATCAAGCAGAACTTAGGTGATCTCAGCTTTCTACCACATGACACTGTTTCCCTTAACTACTGTCTCTCACACCCACTGGTTAAAGAGCAAACCTTCTCTTGATGAAGGTTGACAGAGATATATCAGGCATCCCCATGTTCGTAGGAAAGGTAAACTCTGACAGGCTTGATAGCCAATTGATGTGCCAGAGGAGAAGGTCACATACAGTACACTGAGCCCAGGCACTGGGAATGCCATCATCCTGAAGGTGGCAGTGAGGAAAGGAGACCTGGGATCTTCAATGAGAAAGGAAGAGGGAAGAAGAATTAAACCCCAGCACATAAGCAGAGCACTAGAGAAAGCTTCAGTGAGAGGTAATGTCAATGGGGAAAGCACAGGGGCTTTGTAAGTTGAAACATTACCCCAACAAAAACAAAGAATCTCTATGAAAAGATGTATTTCCAGTCTTCTGCATCTACTTTAGGGCAAAGCAGGCCTGACACTGGTGTTTTCTGAGTGGTATTTCAATTGATAACAGCAAAGCTGAATCAAACATAGATCAGACTGTGTCTGCACTTAATCCAAAGGTCAAAATACCAGAGATCATACTGAGTTCTGCAGCCCCTTTCAGCCAGTACTCACCATCTCTCTAAGCAGCCTGCTCTCATTCAGGTAGAAGCAACATGCCTCATACAAGAGTCAACACCAGGCAAATACTGTGCTGAGCAAAAGGTTATAGAATCATAGAATCAGAATGGTTTGGGTTGGAAGGAACATTTAAAGGTCATCTAGTCCAACCCCCCTGACATGAGCAGAATTAGCCTGGTGAGTCATACTCTGGCCTTAAAATCTAAGAAACTATGAGCTGGCTGATGTTCATAGGAACCTTCTTCAGCTTTGGGTTTTATGTACTTCTGGGCTTAAAGTCTCTGGCACTGTGTAAGAAACTGCTGCTTGGATCACCATCATTGGGCTGAAGAATGTAAGACCTCACCAGCCTTAATGACATTAGGGGTCTTCAAGGACCTTCCAGGTCCTTGTGGCCTTCAGAGGCTTCCAGAGTGGGATGCAGTCTGTAGATTCAGACACCTAGATATGATTATCTGTACCCTCTATGTCTAAGTAGAGATTCCATCACAACATTCAGTGGAGTCTGTAAAGTCATTCAGCTCAAAGATAGGTGTCTGTGTTCAGTGCATATTATACTATCCCATTGATCATATGAGCACGTAAGGTTGGATTTACTTGTCTGGACACAGGAGTCCAGTGTTATTTTAGGCTCTGCAAGGACACCCAGCTGGCCTGAGAAGAGGCCTGATTCACATAAACCCTGTTTTGTACATCTCAGACACCCTGGGGCATCTCAAATTCTTTAAACAGATCTTAGTTTTGTGCGTCTTAACTTGCAAGCTAAGTCTCAAAGCATTTTTCTGGACAACCAATCACATCATCCTGTAGGTTGGTCCAGTTAAATTGATGGGTCCTACTTGCTCAGAGTGTGATGGCTCATGAGAGAGTTTTGCCAAAGAAAACATTTGTCCTTCTCCTAGCAAAATAAAATTCTCCATACCTCCTCAAACTCAGTCTCCTACTGAAAGACAGACATCCATACAGTGAGGTTGGGTGACAGCCTCAGGTCCAAATTACTTCAGCAGCAGCTCCTCACATCCATTTTTCTGTCTGTCTGTCTGTCTGTCTGTCTATCAATCACACTTTCTGCTGTGAGCACCTAACACCAGGTGCCAAGATTAGTTGTTCGGGCTCCCTACATCCCTGTACAGTCAGGGCAAAGAGGCTTGTTCTTCCAAGAGTTTCTCAGAGTATGAAAGGTACATTTCTGATATGCAACAGCCCTATGGATGGGTTTCTTGCTTACACACCTGAAGTTAAATATACAATAATAATGCAAATTTATCATTTCACAGTTATGGTCTTCACCAGGTCAAATGATGATCAGCTTTTACAGGGCTCCCCCATTTCTGAACAGTCACACCCTATCTCTTGGCAGCTTAATGCCCATGAACAAACACAAGCTGCCTTCCATCCTGTAGTATGGCCAAACCAAGAAAATGGTGTTGTATCTCTGCAGAGCTGCTCCTGCTAAACTGAAAAAGACCTTTGCTTCACCTGCACATCATATCCAGTCACAGAGATTACCGTGGGCCACTGCAGTATAACTGCCAGCCATAAACATTTCAACAGCAAAATCAGGGGAAGGATTTCAGGGTCTCAGCATCAACACTGATCAGACTTCCCAAAGGACAGAGCTCTTCAAAGGGATGCAAAGTAGAGACCAGCTCTACACTGTAGTGTTTCTATGGTGATCTTTATGCACAAAGAAAGCTGAGCTCTGTGGAAAATCTGGTCTATTGAACCTGAGTCAAAAGCTTTAACCCACCAATTACTCACATTTGAATCCCCTTTCCATAGGACAAATACACAGTGCTTTCAGCAAGTGATGAAGATGCTGAGTTGAATTAGGATAAGAGATTCTTGACTTTGAGTTTCCTTGTGCAGGATGAGACCCTTTATAATAGTGTAGACTCAACACCAATCTTAGGATCTATGTGTTTCTGGGTAAGGAAAACCACGTGTGTCCACTGGACTCTTCATCCATGCAGAGGCAACAGCAGTTCTTTCAGGGCAAAACCAGCCACCAAGGCCTAGTTTGGATTTGTCTTTGCAACTCCTACAAGGATCCAGGCTACCCTTCTTTTAACAGCAATCAAATCAACAGTGTTGGATGCAATTACATACCTTGGGACAGTGGTAGAAGGTACCTTCAAAGCCAAAGCCCTGAGTGTGTAGGAATAGCATCTAATAGTTTCTCCCCTTATCTCACATTACACAAGTGACATTAGAAAATGAAGTTGTAGCTCTTCAACATGGGCAGCTCTGTTCTATGCATGATGTTTGCAACATTTCACATAAAAGAAAAAAATTATCAACCAGCCATCAAAAGTCAAAATGTTTCCAATGGTTTAAAAAGAAAAAAGTATTTTTAATAAGGCATATTGGAGAAATAATTGTCTGAAGCAAACATAGTATCATCACAAGATTCCAGCTAGTGGCATGAGTGAAACTGAAGTACAAGAGCTAAAAGGACATACCAAGGAGAGATGGTTCTGTCCCAACTATTGTAATTAAGCTCAGGGTTAAGACTTCAAGAACTCAACATTTTTAAATGAAAAATGACATTTTTAATGTGAACTCTTGCAGTGACATACTAAAATGAAAACTAAAGGTGTCACTGCTGCTATTGCAAAGATTCATAATCATGTTCACCCACTGACAGTTAAAGGGCAAGGGAACAGTGAATGAAAGACACACAAAACACTTATTTCTTGCTCTATTTAATCCCCAAATCTCTGCTACTGTCAGATCAAACAGTAGCACTGTTAAGCTTTAACTATAAAATGACTGGGATTAAAACAGCAGCACGACCTCTGCTTGCACCCCAGACTTCGTTAGCAGAGCCGATGCAATCAGGGAAAGCTCAGCTAGGCAGAATTGCTCACAGTCCTGGTTAGTGTGCAGAGTATTTACTACAGTCATTGGCTAAATGACTAAAGTCATTGGCAGTTTGGGGCAAAAAACTTCAGTCTCGGGACTCACCATCATGCCCTTGAAGAACACTCACAACTTTCCTAAGGCCAGAATGAAACCTTTAGCTGACATCTAGCTCCTCAGTTTAAAGATCTGGACCACATTGTGTTCTCAGCACATTATAAGGCTGAATAAATTCCATTCATGTCTGAGAGGTTTTTTCTAGATTTAGCCCAATGAAGATTAACACAGAAATTGGTTCTTTGCATCTGAGCTTCCAGGGTATTTAAGTGAATCTTTCACTGATTCCAAGGGCAAAAGTGGGCACCTACCAGCCACACCGGCAGCACAGGTTGAGTGAATGTTGTTTGTGCTTAAAACAGGCAGCAGAAAAGAAAAATGTCCTTGCACCAGAACTCATTTTCTGGCTACACCAGTGTAAACATGAATTTCAAACATGTCTCGTGCAAGAATAAAAGCAGATGCTTGTCTACAGTTAGCTAACTGTAAACATAAAATTACTTTAACAGAAACAATGTCACTTACTGATCCTCTCCAGCAACTAGTTTGAAGGCAGCAGGCAGTGAAGCTGCAAGTGCAGCTGGGAGGTGGTACATGTGAGCAGGGCACAATGGATCTCACTTTTATCACGAATTACACATCAGAGGTTTCAGCAAAGTCAGTCCAAGATTGCTGGACCTGAATTACACTAACTCCTGTCAGTTCACTAGAGTGTAACATGTGGCTGGTTTTGTGAGGCACTGAATACATGCAACTTTCACTGCATTTGTAAAATCTGACTACACCAAGCACCTTGCAAGGTCACATCTTGGAAACAGATTGCACCATATTAGAAGTAAAAAAGCTGATCTGAGCCTTGGGAAGCACATTCACTGTAAGCTGTGAATGCATCTTCACAGAAGTGCTTCTGACTTCCCTTCGCTCCCTTTTCTGATGTCATCCCCTTGCAAACTTTTCTGCACCCAGCCAGAAGAAATTGTGCGTTAGGATTACTTTCAGTCCGTGTTTTACAAGTTCTTTCCTCTTACCTGTCAAAAACCACAGCTGCATAGGCTGGCTCCGCAAAGATGACATCCCCAGGCAAGAATTCCTTCTGGGCTTTCAAGCCTCTGCCTTTGCCTTCAGTTGTGAACAATTCGACTGACTCCATTCCTCCTTTGGTCATCCCAGGAACCCCAAGGCTTGGGAGGTGGGGATCTCAGAGCAAGCCAAATCTCCTGTCACTCCTATCAACTTTGACTTGCTGCAAGGCCACGCTTATAAAAGGGCTGGGCTCCCCCCACCCCTGGCTGCATCGCTTCCCATAGGAGGGCAAGGGGGTGGGAGCAGGAGAGGCTGCAGGGGAAGATCTTCTGCACAGTATCGTCGACCTACGCAGGGAAGGGACAGGGCTGGGATTTCTGCTACATTAGGAAAACCCTCTCTGAAAATGATGTTTGGGGTGGTTTCTTCCAGCCACAAGCAGTTGTATATGTTACGACTCAGCTTAATTTATACTCTCCCATTGGAGAGAGAATGTATTCTCTTTGCAGGGTATTTTTAGCAACCACCACATGCTTCTGTCTCTCAGGAAGCAACAGCTGAGTGGGATGGGGAGGGCCAGGATGCCTATTTCTGACCCCTGCATGTTGTCTGGCTTTTTCTAGAAATCAAACAAAGCTGTTTATTTTTACCCTCAGGGAGATAGACAGCATGCTTAGAGGCAGGGATAACAGTGAAACACGTGCCTTGAAATTCTTAGCATCCTGTCACCACCAGAGCCTGGAAAAGAGGATTCACTTCCCAAATGCCAGTAGCAGTATGTGTACAGAGCAGTGTGCAAGGAGTTGGAAGGACAGCAGCAATTCAGCATGGGCTGTGGGAGCAAGCAGGACATCTTAGATACTCTTAGAATTTTGGATGCACTAAACCACTTTGAAACAGTACTGCACCTGCAAACTCTCCCCACCTCCAATGCTCAGCTGCGGGAGAGAATTTGAGCTACCTGAGTGGAAAAGGAGGGTCCATCAGAGATGTCAAACTCATGAGCAACCAGGCCCTGGCTTTACTCTCCTCCCCAGTGCAAGTTCAGGGAGACACAAGAAAAGGCCTCCATGTATAAGAGTGAACCTCGCTGTGGAAATTGAACCCAGCCCATATTGCCATTCAGCATTTTTTTATCATTTAATAGCACTTCACAGGGCTGTTCCTGCTAATCTTATCCTACTTCAAACTAGGAAACTTGATGCTGTTTCTTGATCACTGAGCACCATGCAGAAAACAATGATTGCAAACCTCTTCCCACATCTCTGTGCTGCACAGAAAAATCTATCTGATTAACAAGGAAAGGGAGATGCAAAGAAATGAATCCCATGGCAGGAAAAGAAATGCTTTACCTTGCCAAGGCAGTGGGAAGTATCACTAGGCTCTTTGAGACACAGAACTGCTCAGCATCTTCTGCTAAAAGTTTCTGGCAATGTTCCTTGCCTGCCAATGAAGTCTGGTATCATACCTCAGCACAAATACCATGTGAGAGTCAGCCCACGCATGCCAAGCACAAACAATATCAATCCACAACTCCATAAATTCAGGGTGATCCAGCTCTTCATGTGATTATGAGCAGTATATTCCCCAAACAACCAGACACCTCCAGTCCTCCTGAGGAGAGCCAGAGCCATCCCAGAGCCATCAGCACAGGCCTTACAGTGCCCATGCTGTACAGTGTAGAAAAGTCACTACAGACAATTAACCCCTATAAGCAGCTACAATTTTAATTCCTCTACATGTGTGACATGTGATGTCAGGATGCTCTGGTCTCATCTGTAACTCATGGTTAATTCCCCTGGGTGTAAGTGCCTTTTAGAGATATGTAATTGCCAGCAGTACTTTAGCACCTCAAAATTAGTGCACTTTTTTTTTCTCCCCAAACTATGCAATTTGGAGTGTGTCTGTATTGAACTCAGTCATTAATCACACTGAACATTGTTTTTGACTCCCAGATAACAAAGGACATAGAACGGAATATCAGAACAAATAATACAATTACAACAAAGAATCTATCTTTTCAAAGTAGAAGCTGGATAACAGGGATTCCTTCTTTTGAAATACCTATTTGGAGCAGTGAACCTACTTTGTACCCCTTGGAAACACATTTAATTTCAAAGCCAGTTGGAGAGAAATACCAATTTTGAAGCACAGTGCAAGGCCAACCCTTCACTACGAGATTGTTCTGTGCTTTGGGTGTGTCTGGGTTCTGGGCTGGAGGGGTGAGTGGCCCCGTCCTCCTAACACGAGAACTAACAGCACCCTCTGCTGCCCTCTGAAAATTTTCCAAAAGCACGATATCATCCAATTTAATCGCTGCAGTTTTGGACTGTGGTGAGCAGAGCTCAGATGTGAATAAAAAAAGAAAAAAGAGGAAAAAATATCCCTGTCCTTGGCAGGTGCTCCTCGAACTCATCCTGTCACTGTAATTCAGCTTTACCCGTTCAATGCAACCACTCACAGGGTGAGGGTAGCAGTCATTAGGCAGTCAATAGCAGTCACTATACAGATACTAGCAGTCATTAGCAGTGACTATACAGTCACTGTACAGTCACTAGTAGTCACTACAGTTACTAACAGTTGCTATACAGTCAATATACAGTCACTAGGCAGTCATTAGCAGCCACTATACAGTTACTAGCAGTCACTAGTAGCCACTATACAGTCACTAGTAGTCACTATACAGTCACTAGCAGTCCCTGTCAGCTGAAGGGCTGCAGTCTCTGAGGGGGAGCAGGAGGAGCAGGAGCAAGAGCAGGAGCAGGAACAGGAGCAGGAGCAGGAGCAGGAGCAGTAGGAGCAGGAGCAGGAGCAGCAGGAGCAGGAGCAGGGCTCACAGGCTGCCCTGGGTGTGCTCTCCATCACCCGCCTGCCAGGAAAAGTCTTTCACTGAACTGCAGAAATCAAAATCTCTCTGGTTGAGCCTCCCTGTCTCACACAGGAATACGGTGCTGTAATACTGCAGTTCAATTTATTTGATGAGGGTTTTTAGGTCTGCTACTTTCACCTGCCCTTTCTAAGCTGAGTTTGGGTGGATATCTGAGTGTATTTCTAAGTTTGCTTTCTGACTCCTCCTGCACAGTGACTGTGCTTCCTGCTCTGCCACAGCCAAAAGGGACTGGATTTCAGTGCTGCTGTTTGCTGGCAGTTTCAGGCAGCTGATGCTCTCAGCATTCAAACTTTTGTTCGTTTTTCATCCTCTAACAGAGCAGGAATACGATGGCCTGATTACAAGCAATAGAGTTTGCACATCATGTGAAGTTAGAACCAGTCAGCTAAGATAACTACCTGTGTGCAGCCTCCTGCAGGGTAAAACAAATTAATGTAGTGCACGTGATGTAAATTAAGCTGCTCTGCTTTGCTGCTGGGACAGGCTTGAGCATGCACACTCAGCTACAGTGAGGCTGACTGATGGCACCTGGTAAGGTGCTCTAACCCTGTGGCTGGAGAGGATGTGCCTTGGACACAGCCATGTGAAAGGGCTCATAAAATGAGCAAATATGTGAGTCAGTATTTGCTCTTGAGGACTTGCAGTTGTTGAATTTGATTCATGTACATCCATCTGTTGCTCATTAAATTGCTCTCGGAATCTGAGGGTACAATTTGGCTCTGTCATTTTGTGGGTTTAGTACCTTGAACTTGTAACTTTATGCTTTTGCCTCAAGGGTTTGTCTTTTTCTTTACTACATTATTCTGCTTTCTGTCTCTACCCTGAAGAATTGGGAGACAAAAGGTAATAATGGGCTAAAGCTGGAAGCATTTCTTTTTTAATCAAGTGGTAGAAAATCCTGGGTCAAATAGACTTTTTTTTTAATTACTTGCTTTCTGACAATTTAATTAATGTTACTATTTTTCCTACCACATTTATGCTGCCCTGAAGGAAGACTTCTTTCCCTGCCTTTCCTGCATGGCGTGCCACAAAGATTCCTCTACAATTACCCCAGCAAAAGTAAGAACACAAATAGTAAAGATTTAAAGCTGGAAATACGTTCTTGAACTTCTCTCAAGTAGTAAAATATGCAATTATAATAATGTTAAAATGTCCCTAAGCCTTCTCACATGAGTTTGAATGACCTTATGTGCCACTGAAGAAGATTTAAAAAATGCTGGCTATGCTGCTAAGATAATAATGGAGACTGGAGAAACAATAAGCAAATCGTCATCTTTCAATTCAGACAAAGTCCAATTTGTAATTATGAGGCAACTTGTTTGATTCCAGATTTCAAAAATCCACCTCTTGTTATTTTTTTTTAAAAATTATTTAAAGTGCTTCAGTTTTCATGTTAAAAGAACCTGTAGTTCCCATTGCCTTCTCAATGCCTGTACCTTCAGTGTTTGAACATTAAAACAATGAAGTTGTTCTCTGTCTTCATTGATGTTATTCACTGTTACCTCACTCTGATTTTAACTTCACCAAAGTACTAGCTGCTGTGCCTTCTGAACTCTGTCAGAAGAGACAAGTCAGAAAATTACACCAAAAAATAGTATACTGGGTTTCAAGCACGAGATTATCCTTATGATATATTCTGCTTCAATAACAGATTTTTCTATTTACTCAGCATTTTTATGTCACATTAGAGATAAGACAGAGAAGTCATTTGTATGAGAGTGAAAATGAATGTGTTTAGAACACTTCTATTGCACCAGTCTTTGTAAAGTTTGAGTGGCTTTTGGTAATTAATAAATCCTCAGTGATTCATGGCTTGTCTTAGTGATGGAGGACTTGTAAGAGTGAGACCAATTCACGAAAACATAAGATTTTAATTAAATTCTTAGCATACTTCTCAATCTCAAGCTGGCATCATTAAAAATAAAAATAAAATTATTAAGCAGAACTCCAGGTGCAACTCAAGCAGAACATTACCTTAGAGGGAACAGTGATGCACCAAATACTCTGCCTGTATTTCTTCAAAGAAGAGTGGAAGACATGAGCATTTTGCCCTGCAGCTTACTCCTTCAGTCTCTACTGGTTATTTTCCCCCTATGGAGCTATACTACTTTATTTAAGTAGTGCTCTGAATTAAGACTACAGAGTGTTTTTCCCCTTCTGTGTGAGGTGTATGTTTGCAGTCTGGAATGTGAAGACCATAACTTCTCCGGTCATATGCACGTGTCTTGTCCCTGTGTGCTCAGGGCTGGATGTAATCACCTATGTGCAGCTGTAGCTCACCAGGCTCTGAGTTTCAGCATGCTCTGATCCCCGTGAAGTTGAGCTGGTGCTAACTGTGACCAGGACCTGATGGGACTTGCAGTCTCTTAAGGCCACAGCACCATTAGCAAGAGGAACAATTCCTTCTCTTACGCAAGTGTGGAGCACCCACCACAGAGAGGAGTTATAGCACAGGTGTGTTTTATTTCCAGTAGCTCACTGAATGCTTTTCAAAAGGTAACCTGTAAAATACAGCTTAAGTGGGAAGGAGCACTGTGTCCTTCTCTGATACTTACTGCTTATTTCATACTCAGGTAGGAAGGTGTTGGTATCTGGAGTCACTTACAAAAGGACCTGGTTTGAAACACCTGTTTTCTAATTAAACTAATTTATTCAAAGTTCATACCCTAACAGCAAACAGTCATTTAAAGTAATGCTGTTTATGCCAGTTTTGCTGTTTAGGATAATATTGAAAGGTCCCATCAAAGAATGAAGCTTTAACTCATCCCTTTGCAGTAGGTAACTCATTTCACCTTCGGTACCATTGCAAGATTCAGAGATGCATGGAAATGAAACCCAGAGTTTTCAGGCTTAAATGCCTAAATAGAAATGTACCTACATGTGAGAATGTAGGTTTAAGTGTATTGCCCAAGTCTTGTGCCACGTCTCTGGGTAGAGGCGTAAACTAGTTTTCCAGCCTTCTCCTTTCTCACCTCCATCTTCCTTGTCTGTTAAGGCTCCGTAGCCTCTGCAGTGTGTCTGGAATTCTGTGTCCTAAACTTTAAGTTCTTGAATTGTACTAAGAGCTGAAGTAATCACAAGAAATATGACTGCTCAGGACTAGTAGTGAAAACAATCAAAAATATTTTATTACTTTCTTTGAAAATAAAATGGAAAACTTCACCTACTTTTCTAGCTTTCCCTTTGGGACTGTGTTAGTTCTAACATGGATTGTTGCTAAAGGTTGCAGTTGTCTCCAGGCTCTCCTTTTGTCTGCCTTGACAATCCAACAATAACATTTTCTTTCTCTTAGTGTGAATATCTGCTCATTAAAGGACAGCCTATAGGTAGTACATGAAAGTCTAGGCTGTTTCTCACATTTTCTTTGTGGGCACACAAGTGAAGTGTGACAGCACAGGAAGATGTTGCCAGTTTTATTGTTGGATTTCTCTTTATGCCTGGGTGGTACCTGAATGCTCATTTTCCACTCTGTCTAATCAGCTTTGACCAGGTACATTTCTCAGCCCAGTTCTCTGTGAAAAGGAATATTTCTTGAAGAATTTAGGAAAGAGGGAAAAGCAAATGGTACAGGTGAGGCTGATGGTGTGTTGTGAAACTGAAAATGGGACCAGTACTGCAGAGAGGTACCAATCTGTTCCATGGGATTTCTCACCTCAGAAGCCTCTACACTTCCCATGAACATGGGAATCTTTGAGAGATCTTTGCACTTCCTTTAAAGGGACCTTATGATTATCTGGAGCTAAGTGTCTGTGCTACAATCACTTGCAAAGCTCTTCTTAGCATTTCAGTAGAATCACATTTATACTTTGATTTCCAGATATTCATGCTTCACCTGAGTATCCTTTTAGATACATAAACTGCCATTAATTTTTCTGTAGTACCTTTGTGACAAACAGTAGTTGGTCTGCTCTGTGGTGAACCATTTCTTAATGACACAAAGTTGTTCCAAACAGTCGCTGCAAATTCACAATACCAGCACCTTTATTTAAACTTTTTGGAGGCATATAAATGACAAGGTCAGTCTGGCTGTTCTACAAGGCTACTGCTTTTGATTGATTCTCTGAAAGGTTTCTGTGGCATGGTTGCAAACTGTCAGGTAACCTGTTCTTTTAAAGAAGTTTTTCTTAGTTGGCAGGAAAGATGTATTGTGAATCTGAAAGCTACAGACCTCAAGTTCAACTTAGTATTTATAGAACTGCTTGCACAAAGGCAGTGCTAGCATAAATCTCCCTGTGCTCTGTCATTTTTGTGTGTGGCAAGTGGCCTTGAGGCATAGTTAGAAGGAGAAAGGTCAGGTTTGTTTGTGACCCTTCTCTGGGAGTGAGCAGAGACATGTCATTTAGCACAGCGACTGTGGATGTGTGTGGTTGCCATTGGGAAGGAGCTTGAAGTGGCCCAGACCAAACTGGAGACCATTACAACTCACTGCCTGGTTGAGGTTTAAGTGAGAGACACATCAGTTTATTCCTGAACTTGTCTCCATGCAGTTCCTCAGAAGACCATGTATAAATACATTACGAAAGATGTATATATTTGCCTAAAAATCCACTAACTATACAGAAATAAAAAGCAAAAGGCTACATTTATTTGTACATTTTTTCCATGTGGTTTGAGGCTGAAATTATACCAGATCAGGGTTTTTAAGTGGTTATCCAGCACTTCTGAAAATGCTGTGCTTCCAACCAACTTCAGTAGCAGCTGCTGTATCTGTTTGTGGATCAGGACATTCTGGCCTTGTTTGGGTTAAGGAAAGGAGTTGATATTGTGCTGTACTTGGCTGTGTTAGACTGGTGAAGCTGGAGCCGAACTCCTCTGCTGTTTGCTAATGTAACAGCAGGGGAATGCCAAGAGCTGCATTAAAGTAGGTGATGTTACTGTGCACATGATACTTCTCTGAATTCCCCAGACAAGTTACTGTTTTGGAATCCTGCCTGTTTCTTGTCATGTGTGTTAACAGGCACCTTGTGACCATGCAGAAAACCTCAGTAGAGTAAATCTGTAAGGTTCCAAAATCGAGGCAAATGTTAGGAACTCTGTGTCTTTATATTTGAAGCCCTTTCTCTCTTGGGGGAAAGCAGTGATTGGGTTTAACAGCACTGCAAGTGTTAGGCCAAGATAGGAGACCTCACCTAGATTATTATAGCTCTGCATTTGTCACTGCTGACTCAGCTGTAGTAGCATAACCTTATATTGACAAAGGTTGAGCCCAAGCAGAGGGACTACTCTTAAGAGGTGGGAAATTGTCTTAGTGAGAAAGAGAAAATACAATACTATGAGAAGAGAACTAAGATGGATGAATTTAGAAAGAATAAAGAATCTTAAGTCCTGTCAGCCTTTTTGCAATACTGAAGAATGAAAGTGATTCTTGTAATAACAAGGAAGAGTAATATTTAAACCTGTCCCTGGAATATATTTCCATGCAATTCATCAGCTACTGCTGTCAAAAGACTCTATTTGTTTTTAAAGCCCAAGTAGGCTGATAATAGTACTTTGTAAGTCCATGAGAACAATCTTTCTGGAAGTGGGAAGGTTGTGGTGGCTTTACAGCGTTGCTTTGGAGCCACAGCAAGGCACAGTGTGAACCAGAGGGTGAGCATTGGTTCTTTCATCCTGTGCTGCATGTGAATACTCAAGTGGTTGATGTTTTGCATAAGCAAAGACATATAAATGCATCTTGTCCTAACTACTGGCTGATATTTGTCTTTTGCTCTTTCCATTTCGATGGCATTTTAGATGAGACAACAAGACAAGGTATTTAAATTCCTTTAATTTGACTTAATCAGCAGTTGTGCTGACAAAACTTCAGAGTTCAAACTCTCAGTTTGTTGGTCTTCTTCTTGGATCCAAATCCAGTTAAGGATTGTAGATACAATTGTAAAGTTACCCGACTTCACCATTGCAAATCAAATTGATGGAAATAACTGACTCTTTTCTCCATTGTATTATCTGGCCAGGTACAATAGAGCCCCTCTCCCATTCTTAGTATTGCTATAATGTCCTGCACTGCTCCTCAGAATCCTTAAAAGATATCCAAAAGGCATCAGATGAGAGAAGGCAAGTTCAGGTGGCATGAGGGTAAGGTACTTACAAGTGCAAGAGTTTGAAGGCTATGGGTCAAGAGAGCACCTAAGAATTAAAAAATAATTGTGTCTGAGGAAAGTACATGTTAACACCCAATTTGAGTTACCTGGACTATTGCATCCTCACTAGAGAGGTGTAGAAATCTCCATAGGCTGACTCCAACCTGGAAATGTTTCAACTCAGCTTCCAGGGAAACCCATTTCTCTCTGTATAGGGAGATTACACTTCTTATTTGGGAAGGTAAGTTGAATCACAGGTTGTTCAGAGTTGGAAGGGGCCCACAAGGATCATTGCCACGATGGAGAGACGGGACACAGCTTGATGCAAGCAACATGTCCCTTTATTGTTGTTTTACACAGACCCTTATAGTCCCTTTGCTTAGCATATTCCCTGCTGATTGGCTTGTTCAAAACATTAGGTGTGTACCAACTGGTCAACCTAAGGCACAACAACTTGTTTACCCCAGCAACGTCCCAACTGGGGGCTGGTGAGCCAGCACGCAGGCGCTTTCTGTTCAGGGGTCCCATCTCCACACCTACTCCTCCCAAGGCCCTCAGGCAACAAGTCCTAACACATCCCCTGACTAGCCCAGACATGCTGGAGCCTTGCTGAATGCAGCCAGGCCACTCCCCACAGATCATCAAAGTCCAACTCCTGACCCTGCACAAGACAACCCCAAGAATCACACCATCTGCCTGAGAGCATTGTCCAAACACTCCTTGAGCTCTGGTAGGCTTGGGGCCATGACCACCTCTGAGGAGCCTGTTCCAGTGCCCAATCACCCTCTGGGTGGAGAACCTTTCCAAGAAGTTGAGCTGTGCTGTCTGTCATTCTTGTGAGACAGGATGCAGAACAACCTTGATGTCAAGCCCCCAGGGTTAGTGGTAAAAGAGCTCAGCAGACTTGCTTTGTGGCACAGCTGCATTCCTTTCCTGACCTGTTTTAACATCCCTGTTTGTAACAAGACACGTCAGGATTTTTTGAGAATAGATGACTCTAAGGGCTGCTTGAGGCAAAATGTTATGAGCAATGCTAAGTAGTATATTATTGATTAAAGTATCCTATTGTAACATGAGCTGGCATTTGTCTGCTCATGGCTCTGCTTTACACAAATACAATTTGGGCAAGTGTTGAAAGCTGGTTTTGTGGAATTAAGTCCCAGTCAGTGGATATATCACTGATTGTATCCTTGTTACTGAAACAGGAATAATTCTAGTCTTTCCCCAGGGCAAAACAAATGCTAAGAAAGTTTGTTGTTATGTCCAAATGCATGGTGAGCAGGTGAGAGGCAGAAGCATGACCAACAGAAGAAAACATATTGTTTCAGTTTTCAGGGGACTGTTCCTCTTCACTGCAAAATGAAATGTTTCCTTGTATACTTCAGTGAATGCTTGGAATGGAGCTTGCTCTTGTCTGCTTTCAGATGGATGGGAGAGGAGTAGTGGACAAAACCAAATACTGCAATCTCTGCAGTGTGGTTATTGCTTCCCCAGTTGTTGCTTTGTCTCACTTTTCGGGCAAGATCCATGCTAAAAATCTGAAGCAATTATCAGGAGGCCGAGCCCATGTGCCAGCACAGAGCTCACAGCCTGTTTCTGATAAGAACTAAACAATTTGCTTTACGTGTGCTTTTCTGTCACTCTTTGAAACAAATACAGAGAAGTATCTTCCTACACTTCCCACACTCTACTTGTCTATTCTGCCAAGGTTGTGGTGCTGTTTTGTGGTAATTCCTTAAGTGTATAGACAAAGATAGTACTGAGTGCAACACTGAAGCCATGAAACCTTGCTTCCAAATTCCCTCTTTCACTGAAAAACTGAAAGCAGATATTTCTGATTTTTTAATTCATGATCTGGCATATTCTCTGATAAACTAATAGGAAAACATGAAAATTATTAGTCCACAAGCAACACTTTACCCATGGTAGTCCTGTACAAGCTGCTGAACTGTATTTAAAGAAAGAGCAGAGTGTATGTGCTTTGAATCACCCTCTGCAGGGTATGGCTCTCTTTTGGCAGTGTGCATGGACCTTAGTGACTGTTGTTTGTTATCAGTTTGTACATTCATATCCTTGCAAAGACTAAGATATTTTAGTCTTTTGCAACTAGTTCAGCACCCAGCAGACTGTTCTCCATTCTGGCTCTGTGGTTCTGAGCAAGTGTTGCAATCTTGGAGTGTAGCTTGAGGGCTCTGTTCTGCTTTGTTCAAGCACAGGTCTGATTTGTGCAAGGAAATTACAGTCTTCTCCTCTGTCATGGAACAATTTAATTTCTTCCTATTTAGTCTATGAAGTGCAGAAGTTCTTTCTCTGACACCTGTAGGTTGGAAAGTATTTCCTATTGGAGACCCAAATCCAGTCCTCACTGAGTTCTGCAGTCAAATTCAGAGGGTTGCAGAAAATAGCCCAATCCCCTGAATTCAAGGCCAGGATCAGTTGTATCTGTGTCATTCTTAAGATGCTAATCCACCTTGTTCTTAAAAACCATCTGTGCTGCAAGCTCCACAACCTCCATAAGGACTCCAAGGTTTTTATCTTCTGATTTTAACCCCTTCTGCTGACCTCAAACTCTGCTCACTCTGAGCACCCTGTGTTTCTTCACTGTGGATTCTTGCATGGGATGAGATCATAGTGTGCTTTTCCCCTCTTTTACAGTCTCTCTAACCTACAGGTTCCTTTTTTTCAGCAATTGGGGCTGGTTATTACTTGTGTGGGCAGCAGGTCAAGTGAGGTGGTTCTGCCCCCTTACTCTGCTCTGGTGAGACCTCACCTAGAGTGCTGCATCCAGCCCTGGGACCCCCAGCATAAGGGGGATGTGGACCTGTGGGAGTGAGTCCAGAGGAGGCCATTAAGATGCTCAGAGGGCTGGAGCACCTCTGCTATGGAGACAGGCTGAGAGAGCTGGGGTTGATCAGCCTGGGGAAGAGATGGCTCCAGAGAGACCTTCTAGTACATTCCATCACCTGAAAGAGCTACAAAAGAACTGGAGAGGGACTTTTGACAAGGGCATGGAGTGATAGGACAAGAGGGAATGACCTTAAACTTAAGGAGAGTAGCTTTAGATTAGATATTAGGAAGAAATTATTGACTGTGAGGGTGGTGAGGCACTGGCACAGGTTGCTCAGAGAAGCTGTGGCTGCCCCAAGCCTGGAAGTGTTCAAGTCCAGGTTGGATGGGGCTTGGAGCAACCTGGTCTAGTCAAGGGGATTGAACTACATAACCTTTAAAGGTTCCTTCCAACCCAAACTGTTCTATGAATCCATAAGTCCATGATGGGATTCAAGGTCTTGTGTTGCTCCCAGGACTCTGAGGTGACACCTTCAATAAGCCACCGAGACTGGAAACACATCAGTCTGTACTGGGCCAGGGGCAGGCAGGCTGTCCAAGAGAAAGAGGGGAATCACACTGTCAGCCTGCACTGTGCAGAGCTGAGGTCGTGTAGAGGACCTGAAGCCTGTCTGATGTCATACTGAAAGCTGCTGGACTGAGTAAATACAGTTAAGTTCTGAAAAATGATCACTTAAAAGCAGTTTTGTGAGACATTGGTTAGTGTCTTATTGCCTTCAAGTTGCAAGAAAGCTTTCTCTGAGCCTTGATGTGGGATCTGAGCCATCACATTGTTGGTTTGCACCACTCTGTGCTTTCCCCATGGTTAGTCTGTTTGTAGAGACACCTGTGCTGAGCTGCTGTGCTCAGTAAATCTGCCCAGCTGAAGCTTTCTGGTGTGGGCTGTTGTACAGACCAGGGCCCACAAAACCTTGAATTCTGTCTGATTTGTCTTAGTTTTCATTTTGTGAGTGTAAGAAGTAGATCGAAAAGCCCTGAAAAACAAGAGTAAGGTAGTCTGCTGCGCTTTTTTTCTTTTTTTTTGAAAGAATTTATATTTTGTGGTTGATTGCAGTCTTGGATCCAGATCTTTCCTGCTGCTGCTAAATTATAATTCTGAGGAGTCAGCATCTGAGCTGTCAAGTAACTTAGTCCATCCTTTAACAGAAAATTTAACTGGATACATGTACAACTATAAGTTGAGCAGGAACATGTACATGCCAGTAGTAGTTCATTGGTTAGGAGTCATGGGAACTTGAGCCCTGAGGTCCACAGGGATTCAGTTCAACATGCTCATGGGGCTCTTGTTCTGGTCCCCTTTCCTAATCTATCCTGGTCTTTGTTTGAGGCTGATAATGCCTCTGCATTCTTCAGTGACTCTTTTTCCTCCCCCAGATATGATATTTCCAAGGACCCTTTCCCTGGCTTTCCTTAGCTCTTGTTTGTCTGTAGAGAGAGTCTGAAGTCACACATGTATAACTGCTTTTCTCATTATTGACTTGGTTCAATAATAATTTACTTATGCTGACTGTTGATGACAGTTGTGAGCCGTTGCAAACTGCCAGCTGCAGACTTCCTATATTGTCCTGCAGCAAGGTTTCAAATGCTCTGTCCTGTATGTGCTCTTTGCCATGAGGATAAGATGGGCCACACTGCAACTTTCTCACAGGTAAGATGAATAATGACTTTCTCTTCTCTCAGGACCCCAAGTTTAGCACACGAGGCATTGTAAGGTCTCATTGATATTTCTGCCACTCTGTCACATAGGCTTGTGCAAATTTAGCCAGTATCTTTCACAATTATTAGTAGGGCACCCTTTCTCCATGTGGTCACATAGGCCTCCTTTCCTTAGGAAATCAAAGAAAACTTAGACTAAAAACTTCCCAGCAGATGGAAACGCCACAGTGTAATACCCCACTTGTACACCATGAACATACTAATTGAAGGAGGATAAGTGCCAGTTTACTTGCTTTTGAAACAAGAGTAGCACTTTTGGAAGTCAGGAGAATGAGATTAACATCTCTGAATGTATCAAAGAAACATGAGTTGGCAGAAGAAGGAAATTGTTTAGGTTTGTTCAGTGTTCATTCCCAAATCTGTACATGGACTCCACACCCTCCTTGCTCACCTACTGGAAAGTGGTTGTGCAAACTGTCTAAAATAGCTTTAAACAAAGTTTCTTGGTATCAAGCATGAAAGATAAGATCCCAAAAGAATTGAATTGCCACATTTCAATTAAAAAATGATAAATCTATGATGTAAGTGCTGCAAATGAGACACAGGAGATTCTCATCTAGCAGAAGTGACAGCTCTAATTTAGGTAAGTGATAACCAGTTTTCTAAGGTCATAAATAATGGTTATTGTTCATGTGTTTCCTGATCTCCTTGTTTCTAGCCTTTCACATTTGTGATGGTAGTTAGCCACATGCTAGACATTTTGAAGTACTAGGCACAGAGCTTGATTACTTTATTTTTGCCCTTTATTGTAAATACGTATTTTTTCACTTCTAAGTATCACAGGAATCTGCACTGTCTGTAATGAAAGCTAATTCTGCTCATCTGTTCCTCCCATTAAAGCTAGCAAAGCATTACAATTCTGATTTGAGAAACAAATGAAGCCACAGATCTTTCTGTCACATCTGAGCAGAAAGCCTTGCAGATCCTGGAGACCCCTTGGAGTCAACAGTGTTTCATGCAGGTGTCAGGGGTTCTCTGTGAAGGCCCAGCAGCACTAAATTTGATCTGTCTTCTCATTCAGTAAATTTGTGTGGTGCTTGGCTTTGTGAAAGAACTGCTGTGTATCAAAAAGACAAGGTAAAACTGTCTACATGTAGCAGTGCACAAACCTAAGGTTAAAACTGAACTTAAATGGAGACTCCTGCATTTCAATTTTGGCTCTGTCCCTGTTTCACCAGCTCACCTGGATCAAGTAATTAATACTTCCAATGTTCCTTTTTTTAATTCCATCTACAAACGCTGCACAAGGGGATTGTGGCAGATTTCTCCCGCCCATGCTATTCCCCTGACACAGACTGCTGCTGCCAGTTTCCCTCCTTTCTCCTGAATTCCACCATCCCTGGGACATCCTTGTGCCCCCGTGTCTGCTGTTCTCACTCACAGGCAAACAGATCAGATGAAACCCCATAGGGGCACCTGCCATTAGAGGTGAGATCACCCTTCTGAGGGAGCAGGAATAACAGGAAATGCCTGAAAGCATTGGAATTGCTTGTTCAATGAACGCTGTAGAGCCCAGATATTGCCCTCTGAATGCAGCTGTCACATTCACTGTCCTATGAAGAGTGGCACAAATGTGCTGATCTGCAAAGTAGTGTCACTGTTTTATATCACTACATTTTGTACTTTGGTTTCATGATTGGCTGCAGAATGTTAAAAATTTGAAGTGAGGTCCTAGTGCAAGGTCTGTCTGATAAAAAGCCACAACAGAAACAGGATATCTCTGAGTCCTGTGAAGTGAGCAAAAAGTTGTTTCCCCAGTGGAAGGTTCTCATCTGAAATCTTACAAAAACAAGGGAGAACCACTGAAGTCACCTTGTGTGCCCTGAACTCGGGCTGTGGTTTTAGTGAGGCACACTGGGAACACTAACACCTGGCAAGTTAACCTCACTGTTGGCTTATGAAACATGTCCCTGTCACATCTACCCTCCTAACCTAACCAAGCATGTTTCTGTAAAGATTGAGAGACACTCAGCCGAAAACAGTGTAAATCACCCAAATACAATGCCTTGAGCTGCACTTCAAATGTACCAAGTATCTGTGGATACTTGTGCATAGGCAGGAGAAATCAACCACAATCCCCTTGTGCAGCATTTGTAGATGGAAAAAAAAAGGAGCCTTGGAATAATTAGTTACTTGATCCAGGTGAGCTGGTGAAACAGGGACAGAGCCAAAATTGAAATGCAGGAGTCTCCATTTAAGTTCAGTTTTAACCTTAGGTTTGTGCACCGCTACATGTACACAGTGTAAAACTGTTTGAGGGAGTTAGAGAACTATTACTCTTTAATTAAATTGAGACTTTCTCAGCAGGGAGCTCTTGGCCAGCACTGCCATCCCACAACACAGAAGCTGATGGTGTGCTTAATAGCTGTTTATCTGCCAGAACAGCAAGATGAAAGCACCAAAGTGAGCACTGGGAGATTTGAATTTTCTTTCCACAAGCTTCTCCTGTGATTTACAGCTTGCCACAAATGTGATGCCAGATGAGCTCTTCCAGCTGCAGCTTTTTAAACTTTAACATGTTATAGCTGCTGGTTCTTTTGCACACCCACTGGCGGAAATGGCCTGAGGGAGGAGGTTAGAGCCCTGCCAGATCTCCTTGTGTCTCTCCAGATATACCTGATTCCTATCCTGCTTCTGTTTTTGGAGTGAGATGGTGAGCTCAAGGCACAGTATCTTTTTAACCCTGACCAGCTGTAGCAGCTCTTGACTGTACCCTTAAACTGGTGATGAAGGAGGTATCACGAAAATGGGCCACAAAAAGTGAGTAAACAGGAAATTGTGAATAAATACAGTGCGATAAATCTTTCAGTGGGAAAGCTTTGAAAAAGCAGCAACAGTGTTCCTCATTTGCATTTCAGAGCTTGAAAGTTGAAAACAATTAAGTGCTATTTCAACAAGTGATTTCTGGCAGAGCAAAGGTTTTGGCATTGGTTCTTACTGAATTGAGGAAAATTCTGTTTTGATTTGAGAGCTGCTTGCGCACTGCGGGCATAGATCATAAATAAAAATTTCCTCAAGTCCCTGACACTTGCCTGAGTCCTGAGCACCCACAGGAGCCTACATTGCACAATGTGCTGGGTGACACTTCTCTTACAGCTGAAGTTACAAAATTGATACTTCACAATGCACAGCAAAAACTCAGGTCACATACCTTTTCTTCTTGCATTGACAAGCTCAGGCCTTTACTGTTTCTCTACTTGAGATATAAAAGTTTGAAATAAAACCAGATTCTCACTGGGGGATTGTGTAAAAAGGGGTACATTGTATTTTTTTTTCTCTCTGAGAGGTGTGGGGAAAACTGAAAATCTTTTTTGTGTGGGAAGAAGGGGAGATTATGAAAGTGAAGTAGGGTTTCTTAGAATTAACAATGAAACTGTTCCTTAGCAATGTTCTGGGTACTAACCTTGAAATTAAGTTGTTTTCCCCAAAGCTAAGTGCTAGATGTTTCCAAACCATCTGCATCATAAATTCAAACTCCACAGGCTGAACCACAGTTACCAATAATATTGTGATGCGTGAGAAATATATTGACTATGATACCTCTTGTTCAAAGCTAAACTTTTTCCCTCAAAATGTTTCTTTTGTTACTGCGTTATACCAATCTCCCATTGCTGTTTCTAAGACACAGTGGCAAAACCTTCCCTTTTGTAGTCTGCAGAAATTATGATTTCTATGTCAGTCATATGTCAATGGTAAATAACACATCGAAGTACTGTGGTAAATATACAGGTTCTGCTTGGAGTGTTAATCAAAACTCTGAAATCTGTACCCTTACATTCCTTTCACCTCATGTGCAATGAAGTCCTGGCCTCAAGAGCACAATGGGTGAAGCTGGAGGAACTTTCCATATCAGCTGGGTTCCCTCTTACCCTGCATTCAGCCTGTGTGAAATCATAGAATCCTGAAGGGTTTGGGTTGGAAGGCATCTTAAAGATCATCTAGTCCAACCCCTCTGCGACAGCCGGGAACAGCTTTCCCTAGACCAAGTTATTCCAAGCCCATCCAGCCTCTCTGGGCAACCTGTGCCAGTGCCTCACCACCCTCACAGTCAAGAATTTCTTCCTCATATCTAATCTAAAGCTACTCTCCTTAAGCTTAAGGCCATTCCTTCTTGTCCTGTCACTCCATGCCCTTGTCAAAAGTCCCTCTCCAGTTCTCTTGTAGCCCCTTTAGATGATGGAAGGTGCTAGAAGGTCTCCCTGGAGCCATCTCTTCTCCAGGCTAAACAGCCCCAGCTCTCTCAGCCTGTCTCCATAGCAGAAGTGCTCCAACCCTCTGAGCATCTGCGTGGCCCTCTGGACTCGCTCCACAGATCCACATCCTTCTTATGATGGAGCGATAGCCATCTCTCATGCTTAAAAAAACCCCATAAATCACTCTGTCCTGCTCAGCTTCAGCACAGTAATGCTCCCTCTCTTGCTTTGCACTCCTCTTGTTGCTGTGACACCAGAAAACTTGTTGCATCTCTGTCTGGACAAATGAGTCACTTGGGCAAGATGTTGTCTGACCACTGACTGAAGCATGAGACTTCTCAGCAGCTTGCAAGAATTGGCTCTTTCGCCCACTTTTTAGAGGTCAGTAAAAGTTTTGGTGCTGCAGTTTCATGCCAGTCCAGATCAGAGGCCCATGCCAGATGCACTCAGCTCACACGTGTTTCTCTCAGCACCTGGGCTTGCCTTCAGCAGTGATATCTGTGCATGCACTGAGGTTCCTTGGCCCAGTTGCTCATGTTAGCAGTGCCCATGCTACAGAGACCTCAGGGCCCCTTGGGGAGGCACCTTCTGCACCTGTATTACATGTAGCATTGAAATTTCAGTGTGTGTCAGCAATTTTTTCACACATGAGCTCCTTCCCTGCTCCATGCTATCATGCTCAGCATGGAGGAGGATACCTGGGAAGCCAATGTGAAATCACAACCATGACAGCCAAATTGTATCCTACAATGCAGCATCAGACATAAAACCTACCCCATCTGGATTTTGGGGCCCTCTGTGAAAGGTCATCAGTTGGCACTGCTGGAATTTGTGCCTCTTCAAGTGCTTATGGACCTGTGATATTTTTTGAAGACTCTTGGGATGAGTCTCTTCCCTGCTAAGTTATTCCATGTGACTCTCTGAGAGTGTCTGTACTCACAACCTAAGCAAGCATATGTATTTGTTTACTTAGAATGCCCTCAAAATTAGCGGATTTTGTGGAAAGGGCTTTGCTTTAAGAAAAATCCTTCTCAAATCTGACAGAGAATGTGATGCCAGCTGCTTCACTGCCTGTCTTCTGATTTGTTTACAGCTCTTTTTATTCTTTTCTTTTTTTACCCTAGCTAAACAGATGAAGAAATGGGACTGCACACGTTCAGGAGTGTTATGTGCTGACCCTGGCACTGTGCCTGCGGTGAAGGTGTTGTTTCACCCAGCCTGAGCAGAGCCAGCACACTGCCTGCTGTGCAGCTGCAAACAGGGGGGCTCACCATACATGGGGTACATACACCAGTGCACAACTTGCCTTTCATCTTGCCACTCTGTGCTCAAAACAGCAAGAAGCATCAGTTGGTGAAGGAAAGGGGGCTGAGACAACACCTGCAAGCTGGTGTCCCTCTCCACCTCCACTGTGTATCCTTGTCCTCTCTCCAACACTCATCTCACAGCTATGTCATCTTTCGAGATGACTTAACTGCTCCGTGTTAGCCCTGGCAACTGACAGGGTTAAGATTATCAATGAGGTTTCTGGTCAAGCATGAAGGAAGTGAGGACAGAGATACCACTGCTTTTGTGGCAGTGTTTTCTTGTTCATTGGTCAGTGTGCTGTTAAGGCAAATGAGCCTTTGGTTTTTTTCTTTTATTTTAGCAATGCTTTATAGACATTCTGATGCCATTTGCTTAGGCAAACCTAGGCAAGCAGGCCTCTTTGTAGCATTACTGCAACATTTGCTAATGGAGAGCAATGATAATGCAAGGGGTTTTAAGGTTTTTCCCCCATATCTTCTCATCTTGCACTATTCCAAGTAACTTCATGTCTTTCTGTTCTCTTTCCTGGCATGTGTAACTCTCATCTGCTGGGGAAGCTGCTGAGAGCAGCTGGAGGGACAAGGGCATTTTGATTGCCCCATGCTGTAGAAGGCCTAATTCTTACTGACACTCTCATGTTAGCTTTGCCAGATTCAATAGTCATGCTAATAATAGATCTAGAAATTGTTTCTATTATGGTGCTTTTTTTCAAGAAAATGAGTGAACTCATAGGAATTCACACTGCAGGATACAACTTCAGTCATTTCACCACTCCTAAAGAGTAAACACCCTGCTGAGTTATTCATGACCCTTCTCAGCCAGGATGATATATATCTGATCGCTTCTTGAGGCTGCTGTGAGGAATAAATCAAGCATCTCCCTTCACACTGAGTGCTGGCACATCACAGAATTTCTCTGGGACTCTATGAAGCAGAAAAAAATATCAACACGAGTCAAAATCTGCCCCACATCCCAAATCAGCTACTCAGCATTTTACCTCTCAAACCAACTCTCCTCACTCATTGTGTCTCTAAGTCCTGATGCTCTTCTTTATTCCTCCTCCTAAAATTCATTTTTTCCATCATACCCATACATAATAAATCATGATCAGCCAGGATACAGCACACTGTGCTTACATCACTGTATCATTCTGTTCCTGGGGCTTTCTCACTCCTGAAGGATGATCTCAAGTGACAGTCATGCCCGAGAAGCAAGAAAACTGGTGTTAAGGAAGGTGGAAAGCACCTGGTGGAGGAAGGGGATAAAAGAGGTGGGAAAGAGGGAGGGAGAGGAGGAAAGAGCAGAAAAAGGAGAGCCATGGCCAAGCCCTGAGTCTGAAAGGCAAAGTTTACACTGGAGAGTGACTTTGGTCAAAATGCTAATGATGGGTTTCAGAGGCAGCTCTGACAGCTGGTCTGGCCTGAGGAGGTATGAAATGAACCATGACAGTCTTCAGGGCTTCAGAGGCAGAACTCCCCAAAACGTTTCAAGCTTTTTTGCATCTTTTTTTTTGAAAATACCATGATGTTAATCTGTTTGGGGCTAGCAAATCAGTGTCTGGGTTTTTGCTGAGCAATTTGCTCAAGTACAAGCCTAGCCATGGGAAAACCCAGGCAAAAATTCCTTCTATGTTTGATTTGAGCCCATGTGAGATGTTTAGCTCAGGGTAGCTGTTAGGTCTCTACCCCAGAACTGACTGTGGAGGTAGTCCCACACAGCCATGATCTTACATCTCCATGTAGCCACACCTTTGCTTTAAGAGGAGATGGAGACTTTCTGTGTCTGCTCACATGGAGTGAGGACCTGCGGTGCACCTCTGTGACTGCAGGGCACAAACCCAGCAGGATCCCCCACAGCAGCAGGAAAGGTCCATCACATCAGGTGCACAAGGTAACAGAGTATCCCTTCAGTCCCATGAGACATATCCAGAGATAAGCAGATGTTCTGCATGGAGAACAGGCTCCTTGGGTTAAATTATATGTTTGGTACTTTCTTGTCCCTTGTGGGCTATTTTAGACTCTCCAGAGGACTCCAGCATGTCTGGGGTTCCACTAAGGCTTGTTTTTATATCACTTGTTCCACTTGAGTCACAAACCCCTAGTTTTTCAGAAATAAATCTGAATTACTGTCACAGGACTAGACCAGTGGGGCTAAGTGACCTGCTGACAGCCTAAAGCAGAGGCAGCCAGGCTAAAGCTGAAAACTGTCTCTTCAATCTACCTAAGCTGAAACTGAGGAAAGCCATTGCAGGTGTGTTGGGGGTTTCCATGGACCACAGCTCACATGTTCTGTGTAGGCAGACTCCCCTCTGCACCACAACAGAGAGAACTGGGACAAAACCACCAGGGAATAAGTCCGATTGTGATATCCATTTGTCTCGGGAAAGCAGGGAAGTTTGGGTAAAATCTTTTATAGGATCCACTGAAATATCTGGAACAGTAGACAAAGGCTCTGGCTTGAGGTCCTGACCCAAGGCTGCGCCCCAAGTCTGTCACAGCCACAGTGATACTGCTTCTGCTGCTGTGAAAACAGCCCTCCACGGTTTGTGGTGACAAATAACACTAAAGGGGGGGGGGGGGAACTTCATAGCTTTGTAAACTTTCCAAACCCATGTGCACACGTGCTGGCTCTGCAGAGGGCAGCAGCTCAGTGCAGCTGCAGAGGATGCGGCTGGCACATCCAGCAGCCATGCAGGGGTCTGTGTTCAGCTAAAACCTGCATGTAGATTTAGGAACCCCTTCTCCTACAGCTATACCATCATCCTGGGGCTAACCCCTGCTGTGCCACACTCTCCCAGTGCAAGTTTGGGACTGAAGACACGTGCTGGCTCTGCAGAGGGCAGCAGCTCAGTGCAGCTGCAGAGGATGCGGCTGGCACATCCAGCAGCCATGCAGGGGTCTGTGTTCAGCTAAAACCTGCATGTAGATTTAGGAACCCCTTCTCCTACAGCTATACCATCATCCTGGGGCTAACCCCTGCTGTGCCACACTCTCCCAGTGCAAGTTTGGGACTGAAGAGTTCAGTTATGATGTGTGTTTTTAAGGAGAAGTTATTGAAGT
>NW_008666343.1:45165-45431 GCF_000695815.1 Acanthisitta chloris | reverse complement strand
CATGGAGGGGTCTGTGTTCAGCTAAAACCTGCATGTAGATTTAGGAACCCCTTCTCCTACAGCTATACCATCATCCTGGGGCTAACCCCTGCTGTGCCACACTCTCCCAGTGCAAGTTTGGGACTGAAGAGTTCAGTTATGATGTGTGTTTTTAAGGAGAAGTGTCTTTATTGAAGTTTTGCATTTCTTCTAGAAAACTATGCTGCAGCAATATGCCGTTTCTTTGCACTTTCCAGCCCAGAGATTGTGAGAAGTGGGGTTTTAAA
>NW_008666343.1:43254-45137 GCF_000695815.1 Acanthisitta chloris | reverse complement strand
CCTGCTGGGTTAAAGGCCTTTATCTATTTATTTCACCCTGTATTGCAAAGGGCTTTTTGTCCATGTAACCCCACACCCCTTGCCCCATTCTCAGAGGGAGCAGCACCTTCAAGATGAGATCAAACACATGGGCTGGAAATGAGGTGGTTAATCTAGTTTTTGAAATTGCCAATGTTTTAGTTTGACCCCCTCAAGGTATATATTAAGGCTCCTTCTGGATTCAGAGTTAAGGGGGTCATGCAGCTCAGGAGAGGCAGAATGAGAGAGGGGAGTGGGTTTGTACACCAGCTCAGAGCCCCACTCTTCAGCCCAAGGCAGAAATCTTTGTGTTTCAGTGAATATTCTGCAGACAAAAAGCAAGTGAGGGATTTTGAAATATAAAAAGGAAAAAAAAAACACTTCTTTTTTTTACCAGAATTTCTGTTTCCCATTGTAGCTAAAGCTACAAGCCCAGGTAATGAGCAGCTGAGAGGCGACAAATGAACAGATAGTCCATCCTCTAACAGACAGATTTATTGAGTACATGCACAACTAAATAAAGCAAAGCAAAACAAAGCAGTGATGTCCAGGCTCCAAAAACAAGATCTCACCAATCCGTTGGCCAGACGTTCTGGGAGTCTTGGGAACCTGGAGGAAATTGCTGCAGAAGTCCATGTGGATTCAGCTCCTTTAAGTCCAAGGTAATTACAGGGTCTTCCACTCTGCTCATCTTTTACCATCTTTCCAAGTCTTTGAGGCTGGTCACACCCTTGCTGTCTTCGGTGGGTGCTTTTTCAAGCTCAGGTGTTACATTTCTTTATCTCTGCTTCCAAAGGCACTGTCTTTGGCTTTCGTTATTCCCATCACCTCTGCTTAAGGAGTCTTAAATCACACAAGAGCAGCTTCTTCGCATTAGCATTTGGGGATGGGAGCTTCAAATACAAGTTACTTATGCTAACTCTTGATTTATTATTGTGAGGATGATCAAACAGTGAAACAGGTTTGCCCAGAGGCATCATGGAGTCTCCTACCAGTGGAGACAGTCAAAGCCCAGCTGAACACAGTCCTGGGCAATCTGCTCTGAGTGACCCTGCTTGAGCAGGTGGGTTTGGACTAAATCAAACCTCTCAAGAGATCCCTTCCAACCTCAACCATTCTGTAATTCATGCCAACTGCAGACTGCTTGGTCTGTCTGCCCCTCCTGAGTGGCCCTCTAGTAGCAGAGGAGGC
Source organism: Acanthisitta chloris (assembly GCF_000695815.1). NCBI lineage: Eukaryota > Metazoa > Chordata > Aves > Passeriformes > Acanthisittidae > Acanthisitta > Acanthisitta chloris. The sequence continues at coordinate 43,928 of NW_008666343.1, read as the reverse complement.
CACCCCTCACATCAAGGTCTGGTATGGCATGTGTCTCCACCGCTCAACGCCTACTGGGTTGCAGCCAACAGCGGAGCTAAAAGATCTTCTTGGTGGCAAACACAGAGGCCAACCCAGTCTTGCCCTTGACTATGGTAGGAGGCGTTTGGCCATCCCTAGTCCTTTCACCTGATTGTCAATGCAGAGCTTCACCTGCCTCATCCAGTAACAGGTCACTACCATGGCAAAGCACACACAGATTTGCATTAGCAGAATAACTACAACAGGGTGCAGCAGCGCGTTGAAGATGCCAGTGGCCGTGGGGGACCAGCCGAAGAAAATTTCCCACCAGTGGTGTTCTCCCACCCTCTTAATTCGTTGCATTATCTGTTTTATAACGTTACCATCATGGTGTACAGTTATTAGGATCTTTTTAGCTTCGGTCTTAGCATTTTCTAACAGCTGCTGCAAATTTGCATGCTCTAACATTTCTTTTACAAGTGACAAATCCATACCGATGGGAGTCGGGGTTATACTACGATACAAGGTGTAGTTTCTGATTAGCAACTGGCTAGTAAACACAGGTGGTTTATACATGAAATCACAGCCTCTAATAGTAGCTACATTGCAAGCACACATATTTGAGTCATTAAACACAGTCTGATTATAAGCTTCATTAATCTGCACGTATTTAC
>NW_008666343.1:34351-43215 GCF_000695815.1 Acanthisitta chloris | reverse complement strand
ATGGTTTTATTACTGCTCTGCGGATTGATCTCAAAATGACATACCCCTTCTCTGGTGTCAAAGCACACGTCAGTTGCCTTAAGGGCATCATCTTCACATATGAATCCCAGCCCCCTTTCCAAAATGCAGGCTTCCAAATCTACTGTTTGCCATTTCCCGTCAGACACCCTCGCCCACATGCGGTGGTCCAGGGGATAGACCACAGACCCATTAGTGTTAACCCCCAGGGCCACAATGGGGTAGACCTTTTCAATGTGAGCCTCAGCCACTGTCAGAACATGGGCGATGACTGCATTAAGGACCTGGTCATGGGTGAAGTTGACAAGTCTCCACCAGGCTTGGAGCTGCCGTTCCTTCTCTGTGGCTGAGTCCCACACAATCTTTCGGATCTCGGTGGGGAGGATGCCATTGTCTCCATCTCTCAGGATACCTGCAACGACACTCTGCACCCACATCTGGGCCTGGATGCAGCTAAGAGCAAGGGATACGTTATTTTGTTCAATGCCCAGTGCTCGCAACAGCACCTGGTGGTCTTTCTCACTTATTTGTTCCCAGGTGGGCAACACCTCTGATATGAGCCACTGCCCCATCCCAAGGCTGGCCAGGGATGAATTCAGAGGATTGAGGAGGCCCTGCACACCCAAGGTCACAGCCTCCAACTTGTTTGCCAAGACCTCAGCATTCATACTGTTGAGGACTCCCAGCCCAGCGCCCCCTCCTCCTAGCGCTGTGGCCAGCAGGTCTCTCCTGGCTCGGGTGCCGTGGATGGAGCGGCTGGGGAGCCAAACCAACCAGCCAGTGTGGAGGGTGGATAGGAAAGGGGCACAGTGTGGTCTGACAGAGGAAATATTAACAGTGGACAGAGACAACACTACCTTCTTCAGTGACCGGACAGGCCCAGTCAACAGCTCTTGGATGTGATTTTGCTTGACTACATAAGGACCTATTTTGGAAATGAAAGGGCGCAAGACAGCAATGATAGCAAATTCTTTTGTAAATCCTTCAGGGCCTCCTATCCACCACTTTCCTCCAAGTTCAGGGGACATTTCTACACTCAGGTTTCCTTGACACCATACCTGGAGGGTTGTGACCAGATGTGGACACCGTCCATAATCCTGATTATACCATGAAGCCTCTGGGCCTAATTCAGATATATTAAGTGTTTTGCTTTCACGGAGGCAGCTCACTGGCACAACCCACTTGCGGCCATTAGGGGCAGCAACAGTCACAGTGGTGTCATCAATTTGCATCGGATCAGTTACACTTTCTTGGGAGTATTTAATTTGCAGTTTTACCTGGTTGCCAATTTCAGCGTATGGGGCTGCATGCCAGGCCAAAAAATGGCACTTTGAGATCTTCATGGCAGCAAAAGAAGGTGTCGTGGTGCTGATCTGAAATTTAAAGGACAGCCCCACACTGTTGTGTGCCCAGAGGCAGACTACAAAGACTGGCTGGACCAAAGTAAAATTGCACCAGCAGTCCAATTTTTCCACAGCACAGTTTTTTTTCTGATTCTTCTTGGTTTTTATTTCAGTTACAGAGATTTGAGTTACTCGCTGGTGAGTGGATCCATTAATTACCCTGCACCCTACCTTTATCTGCTGTCCCACTTTCCCCAGAAGTTGTGGGAGTCTGTTTGTGCTGTCCCATCCCCACTCGTTTTCCAAGTACACCTCTGTCCCGTGCATAACCACTGTTGACAAATTTAAGCCTTTGTTAGAATTTAATCCCATGCTTCCTGTATATTTTATGTGAGCTTGAGACCAGGGCCAATCAGTCCCAACTTTTGTGTACCTCCTAACCCTATGCTGGGCTGTGGCCTGTGTGTCAAGGTGCCTTTCTAAGTGGGAACGATTGACTTTTTGTCCAAGGTGCTGATGGTTTGGTTGGGCGAATAGGGTGCTCAGCACTATGCACATACCAGAAAGCAAAGTAAATCCTGCAATCACAAATTTGAAAGCATTTTCCCCATAGCGCAAACAGGGCTGGTGATGCCATGAAGTTCGCCCTTCCCGTCGGTCACAATCGCCTTCCATTTTCCTTTATCTGCAAAACATAAGCAAGGCGGGCTCTCCAGCCCCGTTAGTTTCCCTTCCATGCTTTTAATTGTGAAGAATGGAACCATTTTTCCTGCCTTTTCACCCCCTTTCTGATTTCTACCTGGTACATGGAGTGGCTGGCCTTGTTCACAACCCTAACAGGCCCCATCCACTGGGGTTCCAGCACCTGGTTCTTCTCTCTAGTCCCCCGATACATTACCAGGTCCCCTGTGTTCCACTCCATGGGGCGCAGTAGCACTGCCAGCTGTTTATCCATCTTGGGGATGTTTATTTCCTGCACTGAGGCGAGCTGGTGGTACATATTCGACATTGTCTTCAGCACATCCTGGACCCACCTATCCATCAGCACACGGGGCTGCAGTTCATCTGGGGGCTCCCCTCTTTGCCACCAGTGTTCCAGAAGCTTCGGGTCTCTTGCAGGAGGAAACTTGTGGGGAGAAAGTGCTTGAGATGCCATGGCCCCCCGTAATGCCAGCAGGATCAGTGGGACCTTCTGATCCCAGTCTTTCCTTTGGTGGTTCACGAGCTTCCTCAGTGCTGTCTTCAGTGGTTGGTTGGGCCCCTCTGCTGAGACAGGCTTCTGGAAATGCCCTGTGATGTGAAGCTTTTGCTTAATGCCCAGGGCCTGGCACACCCCTTTTGTGACTTCTCCGATGAAGCGTTGTCCGTGGTCCGAGTCAATCTCCTTTGGGACGCCCCACCGTGAGAAGACATGCTCTATCAGGATCTTTGCAGTTGTGCTGGGCAGGTTGTTTTGAGCTGGAAATGCTTCCACCCACTTGGTGAAGTGATCGCTGATCACTAGGCAATACTTGTTGCCTTGGGCTGTTTGGGGCAGAGGGCCAATAAACTCCATCTGCAACTTGCTCCATGGCCCGGAAACCCTCTGGTGGCCCAGGAGAGCTTTGGCTGTTTTGGCATCAGGATTGTTGGCTGCACATGTCAGGCAGTTGCTGACATATCTCTCCACATCCTCTCTCATCTCAGGCCACCATCCAACTCCCTGCAGCCTCACCATGGTCTTGTCTGTCCCCAAGTGCCCCTGCTCATGAGCCAAGGCCACCAGCTCTGTCTGGACAAGTTCAGGCACCACCCAGACTGGGAAGTCTGCCCCCTCCCTCTGTGCCAGGACTAAACCTGAGACATCTTTCCACACTTTGCACCCTTTGTACTCCCTGCTCCGTGCTAACTCCCTAAGTCTGGGGTCTTGTGCCTGCAAACCTACCAGATCCACGCTCTCCCAGTGCCTGCTGGGAGCCACCAACAAGGGGCCATTCTCTATGATCTTGCTGGCCTTCCACATCAGCCCTTCCTTTGCACCCTGCTTAGCTTTGGCATCTGCCTCCTTGTTCCACTTGCCTTCCTCTGTTCCCTTCTTGTGGGCCTTGACCTTAATGATCTGGGCTGGGCATGTCCTTCGCTCTGCCAGCCTTGCAAGGTGCAGGAGCTTTTTGGCATAGGTGACAGGCTTGCCATCAGCAGACTGCATGTCCCTCTCCTTCCAGAGTGGCAGCCACTCCAGTGCCACACGCACTACCCAACCCGAGTCTGAAAATATGGCCAGTGGCTGGTCTGCTGGTGTGTTTTCCAGGGCAGCCATCACAGCCACCAGCTCAGCAGCCTGGATGGAGTGTGGCAGGCACTTTCCCTTCACCACCTGCCCAGTGCCCCAGTTGACAGCAGCATAGCCTGTGTAGGGCACCCCTTGTTCATAGTAGTTGCAGCCATCTACAAACCACACAACATAGCCTCTCTTCTTGGCCTCCTCCAGGCTGAGGCTGCTCTCGAACAGAGGTGCTTGCTGTGGCTTTGGCTCAGCCAAGGGACCCCCTGGCTCCTCCTCATTGCTCTCTCCACTGATTTCCACCCTGTAGGCACCAGGTGAGAGGCCCCCAGGGACCTCCCTGTTGGTCAACACCAATGCCCAGTTAGCCACCCTGGGGTAGCGCAGGGGACCCCTATCCCCCTTCCCCAACACGAGGTACCTCACTGGGGTGCGGGAGGTCCTTAGCAGCACTGGGGCTGACCCCACCAGGTATTCCCAGTGCTGCAGGGCCCAGGTCAAGGCTAAAACCTCCTTCTCATAGTCAGTGAACTGTTGCTCCACTGGCGTCAGGAGGTGCGAGGCATGAGCAACAGGGAGCAGACTGGCACTGTACTGCTGGGCCAGGGTGGCCTGCAGTCCCCTCCCTGTGCTGGCCAGCTGCAGGATGTAAGGTCTGTCCCCCTGGGGATGTGCCAGCATGGGGGCTTGTGCTACACTCTCCTTTAAGGTCTTCACAGCCTCATCCTGCTCTGGCCCCCATTGCCAGGGAGTGTTCTTTTTCAGGAGGTTGCAGAGGGGGGCTGCTTTCTCTGTGTAGCCCTCGATGAACTCACGGCACAACCTCAGGAGGGCCAGGAAGGACCTCAGGGTGGTGGCATCAGAGGGTACTGACATCTTCTGTATTAGCTCAACCCTCTGCTTTTCTAGTGAACGCCCTTCCTCCCCCAGGGTCACCCCCAGGAAGGAGACCTCCTTCCAGCACAGCTGGGCCTTTGTGGGGCTGATCCTGAAGCCTGTCTTCTGGACAGCCTTCAGCACCTCTGCCAGCACCTCCAGGTTCTTCTCCTTTGTCTGGGTGTGAATGAGGATGTCACCAGCACAGGACAGCACGCTCTCCCGGTGGCCAAGCTGCTCCCACATCCTCACCACATGCGCATGGCAGATGGCAGGGGCATTGTTGAAACCCGGAGGGACTCTGGTGAAGGCAAATTGCAGTCCCCGAAAGGTGAAGGCAAACTTGTGCCAGGAATTGGGGTGCAAGGGGATGGCAAACGATGGGCTGATCAGGCTGAGCACAGAGAACCATTTGGATCTGCTGGATATGGCTGCCATGACGTCAGGGTACTTGACCACTGTAGACGTCTGCATTGGGGTGACACGGTTCAGGGTGCTGAAGTCAACTGTCAGCTTCCATGTTTTCCCATCAGCTTTCCGCAGGGGCCACACTGGGGCGTTGCTGGTGCTCTGGTGCTGCACCAGCATGCCCTGGTCCAGCAAGGTTTTGATGGTGTCCCACAAGCTCTCCTCAGCTTCAGCTGGGTACCAGGGCTGTGGCTGAGGAGGGGGATCTGGCCCTTTGACTGCCACGACAGCATCAATCTGCCCGCAGTCCAGCTTGTTTCTTGCCCAGACCTGGGGGAACAGCTCTGTGACCCGTTTCACTCGAGGCTCCCACTCTGGGTGGACCAGAAGCTCAGGGGCTTTCACTGACATCACCCTGTGGCTCGCAGGGATGACAGGCACATCAATTTGTGGGCAGTGCAGCAGTGCTTGGTTAGCCAGGTCCACCACCAACCCCATCTTTGTCAATGCAGGGACAGCTAATGTTCCTGGCTTTCCCTTAATTTCCATTTTGCCAAATTTTTCAGACCCTTTGACTGTCCCAATTTCAAAGGGTACAGGCCCTGTGAATGGCACTAAGGATTTTTGGCCATTTGGGCCTGTCAGTTCAATAATTTCAGAGGTTTGGAAGATCCCGGCTTTGCCAGGGGCAATATTTAGAATCGAATAAGTGGCACCGGTATCAATTGACATCACTTGTCCAAGCACCCCTCCTCCGATAGTTGTATCAACTATCAGGCGCCCCCACAAATTGGTCTTAATTGGTGCCACAAAGAGGGGCGATGTGGGTGCCTGGCAGCCCTATTGCTGAGCCTTAGAGCCCGGGTCAATTGGGTGGGAGCTGCCGTGCTTTTTGGTCTCATGCAGGGCCAGTTTTCGGAAGAGTTCCGCATCGGGCAGTCCATCGATGTCCTCCTGCTTCTCATATTTTATCAAGCGCTTTCTCAGCTCAGCCCGCCAAGGGTTTGACTTCTGAAACCTCAGGCCTTGCTGGTTCTCCTTCCCCAAACCCCCTTTGCAGTCAGGATCTTTTCGGTTGTCTCCTTGCATTTTTCTCATCCCCGAATTTTGGAAAGGCATGGCTGAGGTTTTTCCTTTCTTCCCCCCCAGCATGTAGCCCGGGAATGCCTGCTTTTGCAGCTCAAAATTCTGTGTCAGGATCTGCTCCAGCTCTGACAGAGGCTTTTTGGCTGCATCCCCCCCAGCGATCACTCGCAGAGGGGGTGTTAGCCCCACCACCAGTGGCTCCTTGAATTCAGGCCTGTCAAAATCAAGAGGGGACTCCTTTGAACCAGGCAGCCCAGCCATCTGGTAGAGCATCTTCTTACGATTAACATAGGCATCCGGCCGCTCCTCGGGGCTTTGCTTCTCCTGATGGAAGAGCACTAAGGGGTTGACCTCTGGGAAGAACACCTTCAGCACAGCCAGCTGGACATCCTTAATGTCCTGGACATTGCCCATCTGCACATCCCCTGGCAGTGCCGCAAAATCATCTGGTTTCATGCTCTTTCTCACAATGTCTATCAGGTCGCTGACCAAGCTGCCATTCTGGCACTTGGGCAGACGCTGGGCCCTGGACAGCCAGTTGACTGCTGTCTCCTTTGTCAATGGCCCCAGCATCTTCCCCACCGTCTTGAGCTGCTCAGGGGTAAACCAGAACACAGCCCTGTTGGTATCTATGGCCTGGAGTGGGACATGGCTGACTGGCTCCTCGTGGGGGGGCTTTTTAATTTTGGAAGCCTCCACCTCCCCTGCCTGAAGCTGGCACACCTCCTCCCGCAGAGGAGCATAGGGGGATGGCCTGGTGGGGCCATTGGCCCCCCACACATCATCCTCATAATCATAGTGGGGTGAGTGCGGGTCTAGGGAGTCCTCCCCCTCACCATTCCCAAACCGGCTCCTCTTGCCCTGAATGGCAGCTACAATGCCCCTCGACACCCCCAGCTCTGCTTGCAGCTCCTGGATCTTAGCATGGCACACCTTGTGATCGGGACCAGTGCCGCGGTCCCGCTGGACATCCTGCAGGACTGCCCGCACTGCGCTCTGCGCATCGTGGGTCTCCCCGATCCACTTGCCAACCTCCTTCTCCAGCTCCTCCGTTTTCAGCTTCTCATAGCCCAGCTTGCTCTCCAGCCGGGTGATCTCTACCGCGCTCCGCAGAGAGTCCCCGCACAAACCCTGCACCTCTGCACGCAAATTGTCCACCTGCATTTTGAGCTCACACTTGGCCTGCTCCAAGTTCTGCACATTCTCAAGAGCCTCCTTCAGCAATTTTGTCAACTCCCTGCTCACCATCAACAGACCCTGCAAAGCCGCTCGTTTCTTGCACTTGTTCGTGGGCTTAGGCTTTTTGTTCTCCTCCGACCAGCTCTCCCACTGCTGGCAGAGCTGCTGGTATGCCTCCGGGCCCTGGAAGGACCCTGGGGACCAAATTGGAGGGAGACACTTCTGGAGCACAAACTGCTCCAGCTTCCAGTTGCTAACAATATCGGACATCATAGTGAACGGGACAAGATACGACACGGCTTTGTCTCAGGGCAAAACTACCACAACACGAGCACAACCAACCCACAACCCACCCCTCCGAGAAGCCCTCCCGGGGGATGCAAGCCTGGTAGCAAGGGACGGGGAAGTTGGGAACGGGCGGCCACGGCCGAGCTGGCAGCCGCCGCGACCCACCAGCTCCCGGGAAGGGGACAGGGAAGGGATAGGGGAAGAGGTGAAGCAAAGCAGAGACAGAGTAGGACCCCGGTAATAAGATCTCACCAATCCTTGGCTGAATGTCCTGGAAGTCCCGCGAACGTAGAGACGGTCGCTGTGGAGCTCCGGCAGACTCGGCACCTTTGAGGCAAAGGTGGTCACGACGTCTCAGGCCGGTGAATTTTATAGCCATGGCAGGTCGTTGTTTGGAGCAGATAACACCCATGTTTACTTTCTTGGTGGCTTTTCCTTCTGTATGTGCTGCCTTCCCAAGGACACTTTGCTTGTCTTTCCTTATCCTCTTCAACACTGATTAGGAAAGCTGAAATCCCACGGTAGCACCTGTTCTGCCCCTTATCTGTTGGGGGGGGGCAGGATTACTCACAGCTCACACTAACTTCTGCTTGCAGCAAGTGTCCTGAAGAGGGAGAGCTGGAGCTATTCCTCTCAGCATCCACGCTACCCCCCTCATTCACTGCACAACCCATTAGCACTGAGGTTTGGGGGGAGATCACACATGCAGCTCACACCTTACAACTGTAACACACATGGTGCCCCCAAGCTGCCCCCCAAGCACAGATCTGTTTGCCACGAGAGGATGAGATGGCAGGAAAATTCACACAATTCATCATTTAGGTGCGTTTGGCATCTAGCAGCATTTTCCCATGCCACAACCCAGCTCATCACACACTGACATGTACCCTGGGGGTACCCCACAACATGCCAAGAACCTCAACTGTGATATTGCATCAGCTGAATTGCAGCTGTAAATCTGCATCTGCAAAGGCAGAGAGACCCCCCCCCAGCCTCACCCTACAAACCACATCTTAGCTCTCAGCAGCTTAGAAAACTTGACCCACTTGTTTTATGGGTTTTGTTCTGCTATTACAGTAAGAAAAAGGTAGTGCTCATCTTGGTAAAAATGTGATCAGTTTCATCACTGCTTTTCCCCCTCATGAAATATTCAAGCTATACCTTTCCCTGAAACAAAACTATTTTTAAGAATTTCAAAAGGAAAAAAATGTTCACATGTGGCCACTTGAGTCCCAGGGACCTTCTGTCCTGCACTCCTTTACCCCCAGCAGGCCTTTATTTCCACATACTGCGGTACTGGCCATGTTGGACCAGGCCTGAGGCTGAGCAGCCTTGCCCGATCCCAAAAGTCAGCTCATGTAGCCCCAAAGGAACAGAAAGAATGCATTTTCCCCTATTTTTAT
>NW_008666343.1:33535-34323 GCF_000695815.1 Acanthisitta chloris | reverse complement strand
CAGCCCAGCCACAATTTCCTCTGCTGCAGCATGTGTGTTTGACAGAGATAAAACCCCAGTTAGGTCCTGCTTGGCTGTAAACTCTGTTCTTCTACCCCAAAGCTTTGCTTCAGCCCCCCAAACAAACACTTTGCTGTAGGAAACCCATCGCAGGATGAAAAGCAAGAGTAAACTATGTAACGAAGATGGTGAATGCACCAGGAATGAGTGTCAGCGTGGTGAGGTGGGCAGATGCAGGATGGGGAAAGGAAGAGGGGCTGTTTCCCACTGGGATGGGTCCACAGGGCAAGCTCTGAGCTGGGGCAGAGGGTTGGCTGGGCTGGGGACTGAAATGGTTTTCTTTAATTTCATAAAAATAATAAAATTCCCCTAGACATTGAGGAGCCAAATAGCACAAATACACCAAAATTCAGCAATCCCCCCCATCACAGCCCAGACATAAGCCAAGCACTCATGATCAGGAGCTGCTGTGCCCCAGCAAGGTCACCATAAATCTTGCTTGTGCGTACAGTTCTGATTAACTTACACCCTTCTTTCCTCCCCTATTTTCTTCCCAGGACAGCTGCCCAAAACAATGTGGAGACATTATAAACAACAGCTGCTGTCCTGCACCTTCCCACAGTGCTTTGATTTTTGTTTGCAATGCCTGCCAGACAGAGGTATTCCTCCTCCAAAATGTTTTCTTGTAGGAACAGCACCTAGTCCTGAGAACAGCTTGGCCACCCGTAAATAGCTTTAAATATAACAGCTTCGAAAAAAATTAAATGTAGGCCCTGTTCACACACTAT
>NW_008666343.1:5222-33501 GCF_000695815.1 Acanthisitta chloris | reverse complement strand
ACCACTGCAGGGACGCATCTCTAAAGCCACTATAATGCCCTGGGGAATCGTTCAAAGCCATGGTATCTGCTTAGACGACTCTCTGTTACTGGCCTTGCACTATCCCAGTGTAACATCCCCATGTCCAAAAGCCACCTCTGAGAGCACTTTGTCATGGCCAGGAGTCCAGAAGATGCTCTGGGTGACAGCAGTAGTGAGAAAGGAGGGACAGCCATTGCAGCAGCTGGGGATGTTGGGCTCAGCTCACAGACTTTACCATGGGGCTAAAGAGAAAATGCACTTGCAGTCACATTTCTCACATTAAGCACTCCCTGCCTACCAAAAAAAGAGGTGTTTCACCCCATACTGGGGTGGCCCCGACCTGGGAATGATACAAAAGGGGACAGGTGAGCAGGTGGTGAGGAGAGGTAAGAATTGCTGCACCCCATGCCAGGGGCTAACCTCCGAAAGCAAGAGCTTAAAACCCTTGAAATGGGTTTGAAAACACTAAAATTACTTTCTCCTGCCAGGAAAGAGTTAAGGAGCAATGCAGCCCACCCTAAATTTTAGCAGCTGAGTCCTTTGTGGCAAGGTTTTCGCAGTTAGCAACCCGCTTTGAGCAGGAAATAATTTTAAACAGAACCGGGGAGGGGATGTTTTACAGCAGCATGGAAAAAACTGGTACAAAATGGGCCAAAAAATTACACTGTACAAGATGCAATATAATCTTTCCTATTCATCTGCCAGCTCAACCCCAGGGGAGGTTTCTCGGTGCCCCCATGTGAGACTCCCCTCACTGAGGAGATGCTGGGCCATTGTAAGGACCATAAGAGGGGCATAAAAGAAAACTGAACCTTGCTTGGCAGCCAAGAGACCAATAAACAAATAAAAATAATAATTCATTTATAATATTTTTTTCCTAACATGGAATTATTGAAGGCTGCTGGCACCAGTTCACCCCTGGAATTTCATGCCACATACTTCACTCTTTAAACCTTAAACCCCGAATGCTTCAAACCTCTCCCTCACAAAGACATTTCAAAGCCACTCTGATATTTTATCTATCGTTTCAATACTTCTGCATATGAGCCATCCTCTGTCACATCTACCAAAGCAGCATCTGCTGCAAGGTGGGGAGCCCCAGCAGAATTTCCTTATTTTTGTGGTTTTTCAACCACAAATTTGTTTGAGGTTTTTTGCTCTTGACTTCAAGGTTTTCTGTGATGCCTCATGCCTTTGCTTTATGGCAAGTTGGTCTGGTGTTCAGCATTTTCCAGAGAAAAACACCTCCTGCTAAAAAGTTCTGCTGAAGAAAACAACCCTACAGATCAAATTGCACCTTTTCCTTCTTTGGAATGCCTTTTGGTTTCGACAGAGAAGAAACCAGCCAAAATTAATCCTTTCCTGCTTTTATCTTTAATGCCAGGCTCCTACATTTGTCATAGTTTAAAAGAAGGAGGAATAACTAGGTGGTGAAATATGAAGAAATCATAATTAAAAATCAAAGAGTTTTTCTAATCTTCCTAAAGGGGATCTAAGGGTACCCCGTGCAGTGCCTGGACTTGGGGCTTGATGCAGCAGAAGCTGCTGGGCTGAGGGTCCAGGTGCTGCCGTGGCAGATGCTCTTTGGCAGCCATTGGTGAGACATCTGTGCCGAGACGGGGAAGAAGTTCCTGGGGTGAAACCAGCCCTACCACCGAGAGGTGACTGTGTGTGGAAAGGGGGAGCTGGCACAAAACCCCTCTGTCACTGACTCCACAGCCATGGCCAGGCTGTGGCTCCATCTCTGCGTCTGCCTCCAGATCTCAGGTAAGCGGGGAACATCTCTTAAGGGTTGAGGGCACCTGAAATCATGCTGGAGCTTCTCCTCCACCCTGCTCCACCATATGGGATGTGTTGTGCAGCATCTGGATGATGGAAGTTTAAATAAATATACAGATATAGTATAGATCTACAGGATATTTCTACCTCTCGCCACATAATTTTGGATAATGCTATTAATACCATGCTTCAACTTTTAGTCAGCCCTGAATCAGTCAGGCAGTGGGACTAGATGGTTGTAGGTCCATTCCAACTGAAATAGCCTATTCTGTTCTGTTCTATTCTATTCTATTCTATTCTATTCTATTCTATTCTATTCTATATTCTATACATTGTGCAATATATAATGGTACAGACACAGCAGAGGTTGTTTTTACTGCACTCTCAGTGCGGGTGGACTGTAGGAAGCCCTTGATGGCGAAGTTAAAGTAGGACCTATCTACACTGGCTGTGTAACACAAAGATGATAAACATCCCATCAAATTGTCTTCCAAATCATCCATCTATTCTATTCTATTCTATATTCTATACATTGTGCAATATATAATGGTACAGACACAGCAGAGGTTGTTTTTACTGCACTCTCAGTGCGGGTGGACTGTAGGAAGCCCTTGATGGCGAAGTTAAAGTAGGACCTATCTACACTGGCTGTGTAACACAAAGATGATAAACATCCCATCAAATTGTCTTCCAAATCATCCAAAGACTGAGTATTTCCCAAGGGCCACAGCTAGAATTGGTGTGTTATAAAATCACACTGCCTTACAGGCATTGACATCCTATAGATCTATGCGGTGGGGTCCCTGCTGAGAAAGCCCCAAAAAATGAGAGTTTGCTCTGCACATGCAAAGGGAAAATGGACTATTTTTAAGGTGCTGCAGGCTGGTTTGGCCAAGCACATGCAGACACTGTGATTCCCCGTGGTTCTCCTGCATATACACCAGGAAAGGGAACAGGGAGATTTGAGGGAATGAAGGTATGACTGAGGATGAGTTTTGCTGCTCTGGCTCCATCCCAGCTCACCCCACTGGAGATTGACTATTGGTACTGAGCTGAGATTTTCCAAAATCCCTTCTCATCCTTTCTGTCTCATCTAACAATCTCCAACAGCTCAAGGAAAAGTTTTTCACGGAGAGTTATTTCCCATGCCCAGAGAGCCAGACCTCAGGGCAGCCAAGGAGACCCTGAAGCACTCGTGCCCCATGGCCATGTACATTTCACCCCATAAAAAACCACACAGGTGGTTGCCAGAGCAATGTTTGGAGGAAATGCACTCTTAAAACCTGAAAATTATGTATTTTGATAACAAGGAGACATTGATATTGTTACAGAGCCATAGGATGTGGTGAAATGCTGTGGCTGCTGTGCAATGCCTGAATTTCAGCATTGCAGTATTAGGGCTCAGCAGCAACTGGCAGCAATGGGGTCATCACTGTGAGGACAGAGGAAGGCTCTGGACCTGTGTCAGTGACCAGAGCCCTCTCCTCTGCCTGTCCCATCAGGAACATGGGACATCAGGGCCTTGTGCCCCTGTAATGGCTTCAGGTGTTCTTGTGTCACACCAGCCCATTCCCACAGCCTCATGCAGGGCTGCAGGAGGCCACAACAACTACTGTAAGCAGCTTGGGGATTTTGAAGAAAAAGGGACATTTTAAGGTAAAACGAAAAAAAAATGGACAAGAAACCTGTATTTCTGAGCTTTTTGTGTTTTTTAAAACACGCCTGGGAAAGAGAGGGGGGAAGCGAGCACATCTTTATCTTCAGAGGGCTGTTTTTCACTCTGTCTCAGAGTGTCTGCAGGTTTGCAGGACTGTTTTCTGAACAGAAAGGATCACGAGTCTCCTGTTATCCTTTCCACAAGGACACATCCTCGTTCACATGCAGACACTGCTCACATCTGCCTGGGCCAAACAAAACTCAGAAAATTTCCACAGGAGCTGCCAAGCCCAAACAAACCAAAGCTTTGAACCCCACCGCTATCCCTCAATCTGTCTCCTTCCCCAGGTCTCAGAATTCATATGAAAATAATATTGTCTGAAAACTCATATCAAAATGGCTCATTTTGAGTTGTTCTGCACACTTTTGGGGTTTTTTTCTGCATCTGAGATGTTTATTGGTGTTGCATCTTGTTAGAAGGAAAATGCGGCAAATAAGAGGATCCAAAAAATATGTTGAAAGAGCAAAGCCTCTCTGAAAAAGGAAAGAGAAAAGGAGAGCAAGGAGAGATGTCCTTCCCTGCACATACAGCCCCCAGAACACCCTAAAAAACATTCCTCCATCCCTCTCCCTGCCACTGAGCCTCCTCCTAAGATGAGTATTTACAGGAAAAACTACTGTATAACTAGGCTTGACCAAAAAATAGCTGGGGAACCAAAAAGAACTCTGAAAGATTATAATAGCATCCTGATAAAGATGCTCCTGCTTCTCACACATGCAATCCCCTGGTCTGCTACTAACTGGTTTTATTAAACCCATAAAGAAAATCTGTACTTAGCATGGAACGCAAATAATGGAAAGAAAATAATAACTGTGTATTTCTGTCTCTTTTTTCTTAGGTTTCTGTACAAATCTACTTTTATCTCAGAGTCCAGAGCATATTTTAGCCCAAACTAATAATAAAACAGAAATCCTCTGTGACCTGAAGAAGGAGCATGCTGGGGTGTACTGGTATCGCTGGAGCCAGGAGAGGCAAATGTTTGAGTTCTTGCTATTTTCTAACACACTGGGCAAAGCCACATATGGTGCAAATGTCAGCCAGGACAAGTTTAGTGTCCACAGCTCCTACAGCCTGCACATCAGCCACCTCCACGCCTCGGACAGTGGTACCTATTACTGCTCTGCCTCCCAGTCCTCCCAGCTCCTCCTGGGCAGGGGGACACGGCTCAGTGTAGGTAAGCATCACCCCAGGGTTCCAAAATGTGCCACAGCAGGCTGTGATGTGGACCCTGGGTAAGGGTGATGTGTGCTGGGAAACCCTTCCCAATTTTGAGATACAAGATTGAGGCTCTGGGTTTTTTCTGAAGAGATCTCTGAGACTGGATAAAACAGAAAGTACAGAAAATAGCTAAGTTTTATGACATCTGCATATGATAGTCCTTTTGCTACCAGCATTTGATCTGCTGTGGTCATGCCTTGAGCACCATGCTAGTCCTAGTAGTTTGGGATTTCCATGGGAAGACCCTCAGCCCCTGATATTGCCTGCTCTGTGTTTTTCTCATCCCCTGCAGTACTTTGGATGAGAGGCTGGATGTGTGCCTGGCACAGCTCTCGGGTCCATCCCTGCCCTGGGTCTTCCTTACCCTTCTTCCCAGTGACAAGAGCAGCACTGAGGCCAAAGGATATCACCCCTCACATCTGTGGAGTGGGTCTGACAGCAGCTTTCAAGCCCATCCTTCACATAAAGGACTGAAATGAGATTTATTCCTCAAAGCTCACAACCTGCTACCCCTGGGGAGCTCCAACCAGAAATCAGAGCTGTCTGCAGGTGGCATTGAGGGAGAAATGCTTTACAGGCAGCTGGGTCATACAGAAGCTCTTTTCAGCCTATTTTTCCATGGACCACAGGGCAGGAATTGATGCAGAACAACTAATGTGACTAATGTAGGATTCAGCCCTTTCTTTGAAGATGTTTAGGGAGACAAATAACTTATTTAACCAAAAATGCAGCTACATCTTCTGACTTTAAAGCAGTCTCAGTGTCCCAGCTTTTCTGGGGTTTTTTTGCAAATATGCCTTGCATCTTGAACTGGCTGAGAAATCCCTTTTTGGAATCTTGCTGGCTGACACAAAAGCTGGTTTAAGATAAAGGAGAACTGGTTTTTATCAACTGGACACATATCTCTGTGCAAAGTACGAAAAACAGGCTTGAAACTCAGCCTGATCAAGGACACTCCAATTAAAACTAAACATCATCAGGTGCTCTGGGGGGACTCAGGCATTTCTGGATATTTTCTTATTTTGCTCTTAGCACTCCTGATAAAAGAAATTATCTTTAAGCTCCTTTTCTGTAAGTCTATTATAATGTAAGGGAGAAGTTGTCCAGATAAATCCCAGGCACCTGGTGGTTTTTCTTTCCCTGTAAAAGAATAGTATTTTCCATAGCAATGTCTGCCCTGGATAGAAGCAGAAGAAAGTAGCTTAGAATCCCCTAAAATTTTGAATAAGTGTGATTTGAGCAGTCAGACCTATATCTATTTAATGACGTTACTGGTATATTTTCCTGACCAGCTTTACTGAGAGATGATGGTGCTGCACAGTAATTCAGATACACCATAAGAACTCCTTCCCTCATTTTATCAGGAAAAAGAATCAATTTTGAGCAAAGATTAGAGTGATCTGAATAAGGAAAAACATCCAGGGATCCCTTAAAACCTCACTGTGCTACTGAAATCTTGTGCTACCCATGATTTTGTGCAACGCTAAAGAAACGGTGCCTGGCAGCAACTGTAGCTCAGGAAAGTTGTGGGTTTTTCCCCTGCCTTAGCTTTCTGCCCTTCTTTGCCTGGTACATTGTTTTATTTATGCTTTTACAAGCTCTTGGTGACTTCTGTGCCACCGAGAGACTCAGGTCAAGCTCCTGACCCCTCTGGATGGCACAGCCCTTTGTGGGGGGGCACTAAACGGGGCTAGATTTGAGGGCCGATATTTCCAGCCCTTCTTGCCTGCTGTTTGAGATCTCTGCTGCACTCAGTGCCACACTGACCATCCTCTTCTCCTCCTTATCCCCCAGTTGATGTTTTGCCTCTGCCTCTGCAGACCACGCAGGCACCAGTCTCCAAAAAGCCCAGGCGGTGTGTAACCAAAACCACAGCTGCCAGCAAGAAAGGTATGGTATCAGGTCAGCTCAGGCTGCCTTGCAAAAGGAGTGTCCCAAAAGGAGTCCCCAGGGTTCTGCTGGAGTTTGTCCTGGGGTGGGGACAGCCACACTGTCACCCTGCAGGAGTGGGCATCTGAGTCCAGCGAGACCACTGTTGTGGAGGGAGCTGACCTCTGCCTTTAGGAGTGGTTTTCTGGGATATTCATGGGTTTAGGGGATAGTGTATATTTCAGTTTAGGCTGTCGTGACCTCGGAGCAAAATTCCCTGCAATGCTTTCTTTACTGTGGGGGTGACTGAGCACTGAAACAGGTTTCCCAGAAAGGTTGTGGAGTCTCCCTCACTGGAGATATTCAAAAGCCATCTGGACATAATCCTGAGTAAGGTGGATGACCCTGCTTGGACAGGGAGTTTGGACCAGATGACCTCCAGGGGTCTCTTCCAACCTTACCCATTCTGTGATTCTGTGATTCTGAAACGCATCATTCAAAGGATACCCCAGGGTCATGGTCACATCCTCCACCTCTCCTCTGAGGACCTGCATTGCTTTTCTCCCTTTCCCACCCCACACTCCATCCCTCAAAGCTGCCAGGGCAGGATGGTGCCAGGTACTGAATCCTCTCCTGCTCTCCAGGTCCCTGCAGCCCCCTGATCTGGATCCCACTGGCCGCTGGTGTCCTGCTCCTCCTGCTGAGTCTGGTCCCCATTGCCTACCGCCTCCACCGTAAGCATCCTGCCAGCCCTGGGGGACAACAAGGGGTGTAAGGCCCCTTGGGGATGGGGAGCTGGGAGAGGGTCCTGGAACTGATGGACACTGTCTCTCCCCAGGTCTGCGGCGGAGGCTGTGGCTTCGTATCCACAGGCAGTAAATCCCACCAGCTGCCCCCACCTCAGGCAGGCAGGGAGAAGCTGTGGACCCTTCCCTATACAATGTTGAGCACTGCCTGGACATGACCCAGGAAGGACATTACAGGGGACAGACTTGGGCTTATTCCACAAACCATTTCTTTCCTGTGACAGACCGCAACTTTAACATTTTCCTTGACACAGCAGCTGGTGAAAGGACCAGGCTGGATGCTGCAGCATACTGAGCACTTCTCAAAGGGAACTGAGCAGGACAAATGCCAGGACTGGCACAGAGGGAAAGGGGCTGGTGTACCAAAGGGATTCAGATGGGCTGGAAAAGTGCTGTGAGCTCCTTGGCCCTCCTCTGTGTTCATCTGTAAGACAGCATGAAGGTGCTTTTGGTTTGCTCATGCTAAGACTTTGGTAACAAACACTTTGAGAGCAGCTGGCAAGAATAGGGCAGGGGCAGGTCCCTACACAGCTTGTAAAGACCCTGTGCAGGCATATTCAATAGAAAAAGTGGATGTATCACTCAGCCACTTGTCTCTGCAGGCTGGTGTCTTGCAGCCCTGCTCAGTGAGGGACACAGTTGTGTGGCAAGCAAGGAACCATGGCCTCTGCCCGAGAAAGAGTTAAAAGCAGAGCAAAAGCTCCAGGAGGGAGCTGATATGGGAGAGTGTCTTCTCCCATGGGAAACTGCAGACATCAAGAGTGGGAGATAAAAGCCAGACAAAGCGATGTACACGAGGCCGAACACCTGGCGCAGCCTGAAGGTCAACACCACCTCTGAGAGCAAACAGTGGCAGGGAGGGGGTGAGGGGGCTGGCCCTGAGCCCAGCAGCACAGCACAGCCGGCAGGAACTGCTGTGTGTGCTGAGCCCCAAGTGATGCCTATGTGTGCTGAGCCCCTAGCAATGCCAGAAGCAGGGGAGGTCCCCCCAGGGATGTTAACAAGGCTTAGACACTGCCTGGGACACCAAGGCTGATGTGGGGCTGGTAAATCAGCATCTTGTTGCGTGCAGGCAGTGGACACTTGCTCTTGACAACATTCCTGGCCCCACATTTGCTCAAACACAGGCACCAGCACAAGGCTGTGTCAGCTGCAGTGTGGGCAAGGGGAAGGTGGTCCAGACACCTCCTGTCCTCAGCATAAGTGGGAAGGCAAGCAGCTATTTTTAATGCTGGGGAAGCAGCCAGGATCCCCTGTCCTACACGTTGCATGTCCTTACAGCTGCTTATAGGGCAAGGGTTGGTGTGACTCCAGAGTCCCCAGGGCTGGGGCAAACACAGGCATGGGACAAGCTTGTGCAGGTGTAAAGCATTGCAGTGGCACAGCAGAATGCCTCCGGCCTTACCCTCCCTCCCCTCCCAGCCACAGGGAGCTGCCACTCTCCACTTCAATATCGATTTTTTTGAAGGGTTTGGTCTCAACCCTGGTCATGGGTGCTCCTTCAGGTGGATATTTCCCCTAAATGCTGCCATAATAATGCCAGCAGTGGACCATGCTGAGCTAGCTTTCCCAGGTTGTGATGCTCACCCAGGCTCTCAGGCCACACAGATGATGGCTGCAGGGGACACTGGTCCCGGACCCCATCCCACCAGGGATGCTGCAGGGAGGGGACCTTGAGCATCTCTGACCTGATCATCACAATTTATCCTCTGTGAGAGCTCGGATGACTTGAACCCATCATTTTCCTACTTTGCAAAAACTTCAGTGCACAGAGCTTTGCCCCGAGAGCAAAAGGGTTTTATGATACTTATTTTTTTACAGGACAGCTGTATGGAAACTCCTTTGAAACTTCCCATAGGCAAAAGTTTGTTCTTTGAAAACCAGGAGGTTTCCCTCTGCCTGCAGCTGCTTTTGAAATCCCAGCTCTGTTTCCCACACTTGAGTCATCCTGACCTTAATGTCTATACTTTCTTCAGCTCTCCCACCTCTCGGCCAGCACAGGAGATGGCTTCCCGTGGGCAAGCAGCCAGGGCTGGGGTTGGGCTCAGGCCATCCCCACAGTGTCTGACCCTTGCTGAAGCCCCTGAGACAGAGCCATCTTGTCATGATAGACTTCAGCCACTTATCCCAACTCCAGTAACACCTGACCAAAGGACAGGGGTTTACCCCTCAGCTCACTTGCCACCCACAACAAATAATTTGCTCAGTGTCTGAATTCTCCAATTAGGCTTTGTTGTTCCTTTGTAATTGGAAAAAAAAAAGAAACCACCCAGAGTCCACATCATCTGTGTGCAGTGAAAACAGCATAGGACAGCAACAGCCAAGGATGTTGCCTGGCCTGTTGAAGCACAGGTTTATGCAGTTTACCAAAGGAAATGATGAAAAAATGGCAATAACTCCCATACCATCAATAGGGTGATTCAGACAGCAAACCTGGGAGAGATTTTAGCTGCACATTTCACAGCTGTGAGAGCTGGTGGGAAAAAAAACACCTCCCATTTCATGGACATTTTTTCCCAGAGCATATATAAGCAAGAAACAGAGACACTAATAAAAAGGTGGTTTTATGTCAGAGAAAATGATCCCAGTGCCGTGATTTCTGCAACTTCTTTGGTTTTCATTCCTGCCTTGTCATTGTGCTGAGAGCATGATGATGTTGCCAGCCAAGGGTCAGGAATGTCACATTATGTCATGGCATGTGGGCAAAGGGGATGCTTCCATCATGAAAATGAATGGGAAAGTGTTTCTGTGCATCTCTGCTAATGGCATGATCCCTTGATCCATGGAGGGAGAGATACAGATGTTGGCATTGCCCATCAAAGTGTCACTTCAGCCACAATGTCCTGGCAAATGAGGGTCCCTAATTTATTCCTTGTTTCCTTCCAAGGATGGATCAGCTTTGTCCTGTCTCCCACTATCACCCTCCTTCCTGCAGCAAGGAACAGCCATCTCTAGAAGAGAAAATAGTGGGATGTTATATATAACCCCAAACACTCACTTGAGCAGTAAATAACTAATGTTATCCTAAATGACAAAAGGAGACACCACAAAATTTGAAGACAAAAGGCTTTTGCATAGGACAGTGAGTGTTTTGCAGATCTATGGGTTTAAGTACAAAATGTTGCTTAGGTTGTTCCCATCCCCATGAATCACTAGGCAAGGAATTGTAGAAGAGGTAAAAAGTGACATTTTGCAATAGTCTGAGGTTGTTAGTGTTACTGTTGTGATTTATAATATCTAAATATTTATTTTACTATTTTATAATAGATATCTATTCTATATAGAACATACTCTATGCTCTATAAATAATGTACAATATGTAGACTATATGTAGAGAATATAGAGAATACATATTCTATATTATAAAAATGCTAGTTATTCTCCCAATAAACATTGCACATCTTGAAAGCATTCAAATATTCAAAGGACAGACATGCAGGTATTTCAGGCTTTGCAGCAAATAGTCTTCATGCTTTTGTCAAACTTCTGCAAAATGGATTTTTTTTAAAACTGTCAGTTTTTACAGAACATAGTTGTTTATCTAATATTAGAAGTGCTTGATTTTTCTTTATTCTTTTAAGCTGCTTGGTCATTTTTATGTGGATGGACTGTGCTTTTAGGATGCATAAAAAGTAAATCAACACAGGTGCAGCTGAAAACATTCAGATGAAAACAATCTAGTGGCATGAGAGCAGAAGTTATCTCTGATTTTAAAGTTCCTAAATAATTTTTTTAAAATTTGCAGTCATAAACAGCTGAGTGGGTCATGCTGATGGAGAAAGGCTGAGTAACAGCTTTCCTAAATTATTAAACTCGAAGGGAAAGGAATTACATATATCCATGGGTGCTGTTTAAATTCCTGCAGGTTCATCCTTGGCCAGAACAGCTCCATGCATGGCATCTGCTTATTAACAATATCCTCCTGGCAGGAAAAATGGATTCACATCAGGACTGCTAAGCATCCAGCTCAGATCTGTTACATGGGAATTTCTAAGTGTCTTTTTCTATCACCATATAAAATCAGATGTGTCCCAGAAGCCGCAAAGAAATCTAAAAAAAACAAACTGGGGAACAAAAAACTACCTTCTGGCAGCATAAGTACTTCTTGCCCCTGTTTCTCCGGACTTTAGTGCATTGAATTCAATAAACTAGAAATAACAATGTGTTACATTTCTGACTTATATAAATCAGAAATGGTTTGTTCAATATTATTCTCATTTTTTTACATCATTATGATTTAAATTAGATACTATAGGCTGAAATAATAAGCATTTGTATTTGTTAGTTTATCTATGTTGCCTGCACTCAGGGTGAGATCTGCAGCTTCTGTGGAATGATAAACAAATGTGTGTTATTCCTGCATTCATTTAATTGGAACCAATTCTGCATTCATTTAATTATCAGACCAAGCTAAGAGTAAATTCGCATAAGATATGTGTTTTGCTTCTCTACTGCTTTGCTATGGGAAAAGTTAGTTTGAGTCCGTACACCAGTGGTTCTTTCACACGAGACAAAACTCTCCCTATGCTTTAAATATTTGCAAGAGGCATTCAGTTTTTCTGCTAAAGATTTTTTTTCCAAATTTTTTTCCAATGATGACATCAGCTCGGAGTTTTATCTCTCCCAGGTACAACACACCTGTATGCTGTTGCCATGAGGGTCTAGCACAACCAACTTATTTAGTTCATTTAACATAAAACTCCCCAAACCCTGAGATGAATCACTCAGCTGGCAGGCAGTATGAAAAGGAAACCTACGCAGATACCAAAGCCCTCTGCATCCTCTCCCAAAAGCACCTTGGAGGGGGGAGAGCCCTCAGGCAGCCAGGCTGTGGCATGATTTTTTCTCCGTGGCTTTTTTGTGGGGGTGGCTAATGAATCAGTGCTAAATTTCATCTTGCCCAAACTACATCACGCAACAGAAAACCCGATCCTGCAGAAATCTTGTGTGCCTGCAGGCAAAGTTTTACAACACTGAGTTTTTCAGGGGCTTGAGCTTTGCTGGGAAATACCAAAAAATGCTGGATTTCTCTGTGTAGAGCATGGGGTGCAGTGGATGCCTCCAAAGCAGTGAGGACAAGAGGAAATGTCCTCAAGATGTGCCAGGGGAGGTTTAGATTGGGTATTAGGAAAAACTGCATTGAAAGGGCTGTCAGGCACCAGAACAGGCTGCCCGGGGCAGTGGTGGAGTCACCATCCCTGGAGGGATTTAGAAGAGGTGTAAATGTGCCACTTGGGGTCATGGTTTAGTGGTGGCCCTGGCTGTGCTGGGTTAAGGGTTGGACTTAAAGGTCTTTTCCAACCTAAACAATTCTGTGATTCTTTCTATGATGAGCCCACAAGCTGGTGCTAGCCACGGGCAGGCACCCTGTCTGCTGCAGTCAGTCCCATGTCCCACCCCAACCTTTCCTCCACACTGCAAGCACAGTGGAGCAAGCTTTACCCTGACCCAGGTGCAAGCCAAGTTGGTTTTTCTGCTCTTCTTCTTGGCTGGTGGTTAAAACATCCAGCCAAGAGGTTGGGCACCAAAATACAGTGTGCAACCACTCTCCCTCCCCACGAGGCTGAGCAGGGAGGAGGGTTGTGGCTTGAGAGACACCTCTGTCCCCAGAGCTACACATGTGATCTCACCCACTGCATAGAATGTTACATACACCACATATCCTGTTGCTTCCTCCCAGCATGGAGAGCCAGGGCTGCAGGCTGTGCAGGCAGCAGGAAATGCAGCACACAACCTTGGTGTTGGGCAGCTGCTCCTGGGGTCAGGCACAGCATCCTCAGAGGAGCTGGATACACACTGCTCTTCCACATGGCAGAAGGGCCCATGGCAGAAACCACGGCTGAGTCCCACCATATCACATAGTATCATAGAAACATTTAGCTTGGAAAAGACCTCCAAGATCATCCAGTCCAACCTTCAACCAAATACCTCAGTGCTCTATCTCAAAGTCTCTATTCTATCTCAAAGTGCCACATCTACTCAGTTTTTGAACACTTGCAGGGATGGCGACTCTACCACTGCCTGGGCAGACTGTTCCAGTGCTTAACTATTCTGTTACTGAATACATTTTTCCTAATATCAAACCCAAAACTCCCCTGGTGCAACTTGAGGCCATTTCCCCTTGTCCTATCGACATCTGACCTCCCTTCTTCAGGTACCACCGGGGAGGCCACATCTACTCAGTTTTTGAACACTTGCAGGGATGGCGACTCTACCACTGCCTGGGCAGACTGTTCCAGTGCTTAACTATTCTGTTACTGAATACATTTTTCCTAATATCAAACCCAAAACTCCCCTGGTGCAACTTGAGGCCATTTCCCCTTGTCCTATCGACATCTGACCTCCCTTCTTCAGGTACCACCGGGGAGGAGGTGCTGGGCTGCTGAGGGCTCTACTGCCAGCTTGCAGGCAGGGTCACAGGCAGAATCACTGCTGATCCTCAGCAAACCTCAAGGTGCAATTGTTGTCTGGCATAAGCATGAAGTAAACTCACTGGTTGAAGTCTCAGGGAGAGGTGCTGGGCTGCACTGACACCCAGCTACAGGACTTCAAAACATTACACCTTAACAGCCACACTGAATGCAAAATTCAAGTTGGGATATTTCCTATCACTCTCTTAAAAAAAAGAAATTGAGACAAAGTATTCCTGGGGGCTGGGGTTGTATATTCCTACCCTGAGCAATGAGCTGCAAAAGATGCTGCTGTTATTAAAATACATGTCTCAAGTCATCTGGATGCAGGAGGAAATGAGTCAGAGCAGCAGTGGAACAGCCGTCACTGAAATATATGCCTTTCCTCAGGTCCTTTCATTTTAATCTGACTCACCCATCATTACCACAGACAGGATAGTTGTGATATAATTTAGAAACATGGGTCATATCCCACTGCACAGAGCCCAGGCTGACATCCCCAGGGAGATGCCAGGGGAAGACAGTTGCCTCTGCAAATTCTCCTCATCCCCAAACCTGGATCTCTCCAGCTTTCCAAAGCTGGGACACAAACTGAGCTAGTTGCCCAGGGTCAGACATCTTTCCTGGCCATTATCCCTCTTCTAAGCAGCATCCAGGGTGCCCTGAAGTGTAATATACAGAAAGGAAGAACTCACCTGCCTTCTCTGCCTGCTCTCAGCAGCAAAGGTGTTTTGCTAGAGGCCTCAGGTAACCCCACAATTGCTCCAAAGCTCTCTGCTGGGGGAACAAAGGGGCGTGATACACCAAAGATGCCCATAAGTATCCCCAGCGGTGCCATTTATGGGTGGGCACACCATGGAGGAGCTGGTGGTACAGTCTCTTCTCCCTTCCCTGTGCCCCTCATGGCTGCAAAGTGACCAAGGGAGAGTCCCACAGGGCTGTGGCTGTCCCACCACAAGCAGAGAGGGACTTGGACACCGGGTCTGCAGAGCTGGATGCTGAAGGGCTGGAGTCAGATGAAGGTCAAACCATCTCCAACCCATCATCTTCCAGGTCACACAACTGGAGACACGGGTTGGAAAGCCGCAGGCAGTTCATGCGTGTGTATCTCCTGTATCCTGAATATAACCAAACCTGGAACACAGTTTCTTCCTTCATGCCACAAGGAGGAGTTGCTGCCCTTTTCTTTCACTATCTGTGGCGCAGAGGACTGAGAGATTGGGACAGTTGTGGAGAACAGCAGGATCTGTTGTCAGGATAAATGTTCTGTGCAGGGTCAACAATTAACGAAGATTTAAATCTCCTGCATTAAAGAATGAGATAACTGGAAAGTTAATAATGTTTCAGAGTAAATGGATGTGGGTTTTCGTAGGAAATGGCTTCCTTAAATGACACATTGTAATGAGATCTCACAGTTACGACTGTAAAAATGACTGGTTTGATTCAGAGCAAAAGTTTATCCAGATGACTGTTCTGTCCCCAGTGCTGGCTATGAGCAGATGGCTAAGTAATAATGACAAGACAATCATATATGACACTCTCACTTAATATTCAATCTATTTTTAACTAAATAGATTTCCTGAGCCTTTCGCAGTCTATTGAGTAACCCACAATGAAACTTTCTTCCAAGCATTTGTCCAGGCTCTGCATCCTCAGTGTCCTTTGACAGGGATATCCCTGTCAAAAGGATGAATTCTTTTGCTTTCAGTCTCACCAACACAGAATCGCAGAATCATAGAATTTAAAGGTTGGAATGAACCTTACAGATAACCTAGCCCCAACCCCCCCTGCCATGGCCAGGGACACCTCCCAGCTTCATCTGCCTCTTACTTTCTGTATGGGAAAAGGCAGTGAATAATCAGTGCCTTTCTTCCCCCTCCCAGCCACTCACAATTCTGGAGACCTTTAGTGTATATCCACTTAAGTCATGTTTTCAGGCTAAAGTGTCCTGGCCTGCCACATAGAGCCCAGGTCAGACCTCTGATCCTCCATTGTATCCTTGCTCTGATCCTTTTCTGGACTTACTACTTTTTTTTCTTAGTCCCCTCTGTGAGATGAGGGGGTAAGACAAATACACAGCATGCAAGAATTTATACACTGCATTGGACCGTGCGTTGGCCATGGACTGGACCATTAGACTATACAATGACAAAGCTGTTTTCTCTGTTTTATACCCAATTTCCTTCCTACCTGCTGACATCCAATTTCTTTTTCCTGCTGGGCACTGAGTTGATGTTCTCATGGTAGTACCTGACTTAGTCCAGTCTCTGAAAGAGCCTTCTGCAGTTCTGTATTTACAATACATAAATGCAAGGATAGTAATATGTATAAAGTTTGCAGGATATGTTTCAAACATGATTTGTTACATGCCCACTGAGTCAAACACTTGCAAACAGGATGGGAGTAGTACCTCTAGGAGAACTGGTATGGAAAGAGTAGTCACACACTTCTCTTCAGAGTACTGGTGGGGATCAGGCTGCTAAAAGTAAAACTGTTAACACCAAATCTAATTTTGTTGATGACAGGATAGCATTAAACCAGCTGCTGCTTTTTGATGCAGCCATCCCTCCCCCTCTCTGTCCCTTTTGAACAAGGTATTGTGGCTTAGCATTGAGTCTTACAGGTCTAATTCAACAGTGAGAATTGGGGTTTTTTCCCAAGTAAATGTAAAATCAGGAAGAAACAAGAAGTTTTCTAATAGGACTACAAAATGGATGAAGCCAGCAAGCCATAGGTTTCAATACTGACTTACAATCAGCAGAAGGGATGGAGAACAGAAATGAGAACCCTTCCTCCATTCCACTAGTTGTAACCTGCTATGGAACCTAAAGTTCCCTCTCAAAGATTTTAACAGTAAAGATGCACAGCAATACTCTGCTCTGGGGAAGTCCTCCTGCACCACACAGATGGACCCAGAAACTCCCTGAGGTATCTCCACCAGGATTTCCTGCCCGAGGTCTTCAGGGAAAACGGTCAGTGTTCCGCAAGAAAGGAGACCAGACATGACAAGAATCTGGATTGATGGAGGCAGGAGAAATCAGCTCCCAGGGCTGAGTGGATAACATCAAGGCTATGAGACCCTGGGAGGGGGCTGAACTTTGAGGACAACCATCAAACAGTGCCTTAAAGCCAGTGGAAATCTGATTGTGGGAAGATGATGAACCCAGTTCACCAGTTAAAGACTACTGGAACTGTTCCAACAAAAAAAAAGATACACTGGAGCCAAAGCCAAACAGATAATTTTCCTTTTCTTAAGAAAAGCCTAGAAGAAAGTATTAGAAAAGCGTTAGGTCTTTTGTAGTTCTGGACTGGATCTCTGTGGTATTTAAGAGACTGGAGTGGCAGAAAAACAGCCTGCCCACTGTTAACTCCAGCTGGGACACTGGCAGAGTAAATTGTCACCAGTCCCCAAAAGATGCTATCACAGATCCCAAATTTACCAAATACCTGCACAAACAAGCTCTGCAGCATTAAGAGAGAAGGTGTGGGAAAGCTCTGCAAGGAAAACTTGTAATACTTCAGGTCTTCTATCAGACTCTCAGCTGACAACAAGCATGGAGAGTACGAAGGTTTTCAGCCCAGCAATCAGTTAAAGGGCTACACCATGGAGAGATGAGAGCACAGGAATGTTTGTGGTTTGCATTCTGCATTTTAAGGCACGTGATGTGTATGCTGAGAGTACCCAGAAGAGTGGGCAGTAGTGACCACTGAATTGGAAACACGCAGCTACAGTGGAAAGATAAAGTGTGAGTATCTGGTGTGTGACAGTTGCACTTGACATTCTATAAGCCCCTTTTGTGCTGCAGCTTTGCAAAGAAAAGGGGGGCAGCAAGTTGCTCATAAACCACAACATCACACCGGAAAAGCTGTGTGCTAGAGGCTCAGCATTTTATTTTTTCCTCTGTTTGAAACAAAAGCTTGTGACTAAATTTGAAATCTTCATTAAAAGTTTCCATTACTCCTTTCAAAAGAGGAATGGAAAGTTTTAATGAAATACTCCACAGGATAACAATGGGAAGAGTCAGCAGTGCTAAAGCAAACACAGTCCAGTGTCACCCCCTGAGTTACTATCACTGTTCACAGGGATCAAGCAGCACATGCTCATCAGCAGTGGCACATCCTTCTGGAGCACTACGAGGAGACACCATGGGCAGCACAGTGGACCTGATAGAGCATGGTCATTTTGGTGCTCCTTTTGTGTTCACCAACCATCTCAGCATGACTCCCACGTCCTGAAATGTCCTCCAGTTGCACAATACTGTGAGACATCCATACAATGTCTGGTGTTACTGACACTAAGAAACTGAAGAGTTTCTTACCCTGTAAAAAAGTCCCTGAGACCTTTCCACAGAATGACTAAGAAATTAAACATATACAAAACTCAGCATCTCCTCCAGCTCTAGTGGCCCAGCTCCTTCTTATTTCCCATGTTTTCTCTGTCAAATGCACAGAGAAGCACAGAGAAAATGAATCCTAAACTCACCCCCCGCCAAGCTCCATTCAAAACCAGGCAGATCCTCACTATTCTGTCTCATCCCTGCATGATTTTGTCTCATCTCCTTGCTCTGGTCTCCTTCTGCTTATTATTTAGTATTAATTATACAAACCTAGGCTGGCCTTAGTATATAAAGATAAACTTCTGTCACAAGCAACTTAGGCTGGAGTTCACCAGCAATCAGAGCCCTGCAACCTCAGCTGTGAGTAAAATGAAACTTATTGGTGGGGTTTGGAGAAAAAAAAAAGAAATTAGCTTTTACTGTTTAATCAACTTGTCTGGTCTCCTGACTTCTCTTATACGATGCTCTGCAGAAGTAACTGGTTGTCTGAGTGTTTTTTCTTCTTCCTTAGTCATATTATAACTGTGGCACTACAACAGAAACTACTAATAAAACATGTTATTAGTGCTAGTATTTCATTGATTTGGCTTAGGTCCTCAGCTGAACAATGACAGTCTATTGTAAAGTACTGTCTAGAGGAAAAATAGCCAAACAAGAGCATGCTAAAGTCGAAGAGATTCCTTAATTGATCTGATTAACCACCTTCTCCTCCCAGATTTGAAGTTGGTCATCAGTATTAAACTTATATAAACTGATCTAAGTGATTTATACATGCACTGATTTTAAATCAGAGCTTTTTCCCTGAGGTTCTACTTGTGTCCTGAAGGTATTCCTAATCAGATAATTGCCATTGCAACTGCTTTAGTTTTTCTTATTTGTTATTTTGCAAAATAAAACCAGCTTTGTATTAAGCAATAGCGAAACACAGAAGTCAGAAGAAATGTCATGTGTGACAGCCCTCTTGCAACTCCCACTGACAATAAGCTTTTGCCTTGCCCCTAAAAGATGTATTTATTAGCAGGTGGCAGAAAGGAATAGGTACCCCTGAAGTCATCTTCTTTGACTCCTCAATGTCACCCTTGCCCAGCATGATGTGCAAGCATCAGAAGAGACAGGGAGGGACTGGTGGTACCTTTCATGTAGTGGTAAGTCACAAAATGCTTCAGCTAATAAGTGTATGAAGAGCAAAAGGAAACCTCTGAGCTGTGACACAGAGTCTGAATGTGACAGAGGAAACTGTGGCCTTGCATGGAAACCAGCTCAATCTGTCAGCCATGAGAACCAAGGTAAAGGACACCTCTGCACACGAGAGAGGAAATTCTGGGCACCAGTTTGGTACCCCAGACTGATTCATAATAAAATTTAGCATATAACAGAGATAAGAAAGAGTGAGACATCCCTACTAAGAAAGGCAGTAGCCCTTCCTGGATGGTCCATAATTGTACAGGTTCTCCCAGCACATCCATTACCACATCTCTGAGAACATGCATCATGTACTGTAGTGAAGCATCTGCAGAGTGAGAACCTAACCTGGACAAATATTTGACCCATCCTCATTTGCCAGCACATTCACTTCCATTTGAACCACACTGAAAAACAGGAATCAGGTATTATTTTACTTTGGTCTCCAGTGATTCATGCTTTAGAAAACGCTTCTGAAATTTCATTTTCCGATGTGCAGTTGTAGTAGGGATGGAGGAGGGCAAGCACACAACAATCTCAATGGATGGCAGGAACCAACCCACTTCAGCATCTCAGAAAATGTAAGACTTAAGTGTAGCCTTCCAAAAGGCAAGCCTGTAGTTCAGTTCCTTGTTTACATTACTCCATCAGGCTGTGAGGACAGGCACTTCCCAAGAGCAGTTTATCCCATTAAAAAGGGAGGATGAACTCTACACAGGAGCAGTAGAATGAACTGCCCAATGAACCACAAGGAGCCTACACAACCAGCATCGTTTGATCTCTCATATGGAGGTGGCTGGAGCATTAACAGGTGACATTTAGCTCACTTTTGACATTGACATTTGCACGACAGGAATTTGAGATCCAGACCCCTGGCGTGATATTTAACTGATGAAATATATGCTCTCTTTATTTTGCCAAAATCTGCTGTTTCAGGTAGACATCACAAGTGCCCCAACCTCAAAAAAGTATGAATTTCACACATCTCAGCAGCTTAAGAGCAGCTTTCATCACTCAACAACACGCTTTGAAGCCCAGTGAAATAAACCCAGTCCCTCCATTTTCCATAACCCAGCTCTGAGTAACAGCCCCAATACCAATGGCAGCAAAGGCAGCAGCACCTGGTTTCTGACAGACCCAGGAAAAAGGAGCTTTCTCTGCAAAGGGGGAGTAGAAAAGACAACCTCACACAGGAAAACAATCAACAGGAAAGCCAAGAGGTAAGAAATAAATAAGACACCAGCCCAGTGCCTCACACTCTGGTGAAACTCTTGTTACTCTATGTGCAAAGCTGCAGGAAGCATCAACCATGCCCATGTGCAAGTGGTCACCCAGAGGCAGCAGCAAGGGCCCTCTCTGTTGAAGCTTACAAAGGTTTTTCAGCAGGGCGGAAGCCCCTGTGGTTAGAGGAGAGAACCACGAGTTGTAAAACAAATCAAAGAAAAAGCAAAGTGTACCCCAGGGATGGAGAACTCTCAGTGGGTTTCATCTCATAGACTACCTGTCCTGCACAGAGCAGCTTTTGCTGAGCAATTGCAAAAAATTGGCCAAACAAGAGTTACAAAGAGAACAATTGAGCACCTGAAGAACCAGCTGTGTGCCAGCAACAGGTGTGCTTGGAGATAAATGACACATATATCTAGTACATGAAACACCTGTGTCTCCCTGGCTGGAAAATAAAATACTGTCGGCTCTGCCATCCACAAGAGACCCCTTGAGTGTGCTCAAGTGAAAGATGCACAATCCCTGCCAAGAAACACAACCTGGGCTTGCAGGCAAAGAATGAGGCTTATCTTCAACTTCTTGAAGCTGGAGCTGCTGTGGACCCCCCGAGGGCTGGGGGACAGCAGGCTGTGGTGGCTGGTCCTACCACAGGCATGAGCAGCATCAGGCTGGATCTCTAGGGAAGTCATGAAGGGAAAGACTTGTGGCACTGTTAAGAACTGATAAGGACAAACGAACATAAATTTTGGATTAGAATTTCTGAATTACTACAGAAATTTATTTTTCCCCTGCATTTTCCCAGAGATGCTAAGCATCACCTCTTTACCCAAGAGGGTCCTGATGACATCACATCCTTCTCAAAGAGCGACGCAGCCTCCCAAGTCAAACCAGAAAGATCATCTCAGCTGCGCTGCACCATCCCCAAGCACAAACCCCCTGGAGAAGATGGCCAGGTCTGCTGCCCTGCTCCTCCTGCTCGCTCTGGGACTCTGTGAGTATGGACACAGGGATGTGCATACTATTCACCGGGATAGGCAAGGAAATCCCTTCGACTGAATCCAAACAATTGGGCTAAATAAAGGGGGGAAAAAAGCAAAGCTAAAACATCTCACTTTGACATGAGCTTAGTAATTGTGGAGGGGAATGTGGCAGCCCCTTAGCCAGCATAGGGCAGCAAAGGGGTGGCAGCAGCACCATGCTAACCAGGAAAGGAACCCGGACGGATAAGTGCTTCTGAAATGGAAGGAGAAGGGGGAAAAGAAAGGGATCTAACAGTCAGTGTTTTTAGACAGTTGCTTGAGTTAAGATGGGAAGAGTTAACACCCCTAAGAAGGCAGGTGTAAGGGCAGCACACAAATTCAAATTCCGAGTGGATGATTGCTGAGCACCCTTCATGCACAATCCCAGCAAGGACTCCAGTAAAACCTTCAAGTCATGCAGACAGCATGGTCCTACCTTTGCACTTGACTTCAAACACAGTGGGCAGGGAAGGAGGTTTGTCCAGACAAACCAATGGATCTTCCCAAGTGGTTCCAGCAAGGATTTCCCTCCTGCAGGCTGCCCTGGGATTCACGGGCAAAGATATGAGCTGACGGTCAGGTTTCGCAACAGCATCACACACCTCCAGCTGGGACAGAGGCTGGAGATGGAGTGCCAGACTGACAGGGACAGTGGCACATTCTGGATCCGCCAGGACAAGGCTGGGACCCTTCACTTCATTGTCTTCATCTCTTCCCTGTCCCGAGTCACCTTTGAGGGCAATCAGAAGACATCCCCACGCTTCGAGGCAAGCAGAGACAACAGCTTCTATCGGTTGGTAGTGAAATCTTTCACACCACAGGACCAGGGGAAATATTTCTGCCTCATGATCAACAACCAAATGATGTACTTCAGCCCTGGCCAGCCTGTCTTCTTCCCAGGTCAGCAGCACCTCCACCCTGCCTTGCTTACCTCTGACAAAATACCAAGCACCTCCTGTCTCTGCCTTTTTTAACCTCTCCCACAAACCCCATCTCCCTGCTTGGTGCCCAAGGCATCTTGCACTCAAGGCACTGCTGCTCCTGCCAGAGGCTCCCAGCTTGCCAACTCTCCTTGTGGTATTGCTCCTGCCTGGAGGCAGAGGTGATTGGGCAGACCCAGCATCATCTCCCCATCCCCACTTATCCATCCCATCCATGGCTCTGGAGGGAGAAAACTAAATCAAAGTCCACCACCACTCCCTCCCTAAACACCTCACATAGGTCACACAACTCAGGGTACTCAGGCTGTCTGAGGATGGTGGCAGAAAGTGAGAAATGAAGAGACTGCAGGTCCTTAATGGCTTTTGGGAGATGCTCCCTGCAAGAGTCACCATACAAAATGGGGTCTATGGAGTCCCCCTGGAACTGAGCATTACCCTATGCACAGGAACAGCTGTGCCCTGGTAGCGGTGAGAGAGAAGAAAGGCAGGAAGAGAGAGGCTTTTTTGTGGCTTCTTACAAGCTGAGTTTATCTATTTTCACTTACAGTCACCACCACACCAGAACCCATGGCACCAGAACCCACCACCCAGCGTGGCATCACTGAAAAGGACCCCTACCTGAAGACCCCGGATCCAGGTAACCTGGATCCACGGAGGGAGAGGGGAAGAAAAGGACTCTGTTCCACTGATATCAAAAGGGACCCTGCAGGCATTTTGGGATAACAGGAGAGTGAAAATCCGTAGAGATTTATCAGAGTTGGAAGGATGTAGCTCCAATAATTCATCCTACATAGGAAAGTATAAGGATGAAGTAAAAAGCATGTGCATGTCTCCTGCCTGTGCACACCATCAAGAGGCGTGGGAGGGTAGAGCCTTGGGGGCTGAGGCTGGTTTTTACCTCATCACGAGACTCCAGAAACCTTTAGGCTATATGCCCTACATCAAGTCTCCAGGAAAACACTGAAAGCAGCAGCATGACTGGAGAATATCACTGAGGGAAGCTCTCTGCCTCACTGCCAGCCTTGTGGAATGCCAGGCAGGTCCCTGGACTCCACCAGAACTGGCTGTAACACCAGACATGAGCACCTGGTAGACGTATCCTCTTCTCTATTCCTGCAGATTCCAGCATGGAGAAGAAGCTGATGATGTTCTGTGATATCATGATCTGGGCTCCCTTGGCAGCCTCCTGCCTCCTGCTCCTCATTGCCCTCACCATCACCATCGTTCTGTGTCAACGTAAGACTCACCATAACCCCCTGTCAATACACCTCTAGCCAGAAACCACAGCCCTGTCCCTCAGGGCCATGGGTGTTCTAGTGATCTCCTTTGGGAAGCCTCAGATAACCAGAACACAGTCCATGCAAGAGAAGGAACACTCTGAAAGTCAGCCTCTGTATTTTCCTCAACAGCAGGCTTAGGCTGACAAATAATTATCAACTTGGAATCATAGCATCAGTAAAATATTTGTGTTTCAAAAGACCTTTAGGGGGAAAAAATTGATTCTAAATAGAGAAAACTTACTCTGTCAACTCTATTTGCTCTACCATCCTCAAATTGGAGTGTCAGAAGGTACCAGAGCCTGAAACATTCGGACCAAATGGGGTAAATATGACGCAATACATGCTAAGACTACCAAAAGCAGCTGGAGGTGTAACCAGATGAGTAACTTAATCACACAGGTTCAGAGACTGTCACAGTTAGAGCAATAATGCAAAATCTCTGGGTCAGCTGAAGTCTTTTGGTGACATTTCATTGGAATGGAAACCCAGTTACATTACCCTGAGCAAGCAGTGAGTGCAAGTGATTTAACTCAATTTAACACTCACTGAAACCAGTTCAACTTTCCAATACCCCTAGCAGTTACACCAACTCCATTAAACCAGCACAGCTCGTTTGCCTCAACACCAGCAGTTTTGCTGTTGTATTAACATAACTAGATCCTCCATACTGCAGGGTCAGCCCTGCAGTCTGGAGCTGATACCAAAAAATTTACAAGTTCACCCACTGGAAAAAAAAAAAGTGCAATTTCTCAGCATCCTTCAGCCCTAAATAGTACTAATCACCAAAATCTGCAGCAATAGGAAGAGATACATGAAAAAGCATTGATGACTCACAGCCAAGAATCATTTTTCTTGAGGAAAGTAGCTGATGATGCAGCCCAGTGTCCAGAGCTCCAAATTCCATGGACCAAACTCCCTCTGAAGGCATCAGGGGCTTGTTACAGTGACCTGAAACACTGTTAACCTACAAACAGCACTCAATGATTTGTTTCTGCCTTTTAATGTAGATGTAAATGGTCAGTGAAAAGCATTGGCTGCAGTTAATTTCTGCAACAGCTCAAGCCCTCAAGGGCAGATTATTACCATGGGTCAAAGTTAATGTCTGCACACTGTATTCTGTTGAATGCAGCCCAAAGCAATGACATAGATGCCAAAACCGGGAGTAGCATCGTTCAACTTGGTTGCATATGGTGTGGCATCATTGCTGCTCACCTGCTGTCAAAATTAATCACTGTTGAGGGATTTTCAGCAACATTCCAAAGACACTGGAGGCAGCAAATGAAACTAATTCACCCTCAGTGTTCCCAGGCTGACCCTGCTGCTACTGTTCCTCACCTTAGCGTTTAATTCATGAAAATACTGAAGTGGATTGCTGGGGAAACATGAGCTGCAGCACCACTCTCTGGCATGGATTTCCTCAGAAATAAGCTTGGTCTATCCATTGTTAGTCTTAAAGATAGAAGCTGCTAGAGAACAGCAGCTCTACCTCATGGCACAGTCTATTTACTGAGCTGTGACTTGGTATCTTTGAACTAAAGCATTTTCTTTCTCATTTTAGAAACGAGAAGACGAAGATGCAGGTGTAAGAGGTTAGTAAGTGACAGATGTTGGCATTTTCTTTTAAACTCAGCAACACCTCACGCTCAGATGATCAAACAGATGCCAGAAAGCAACCTAAAAATTCTTCATCCAATAGACAGTGGATGGCAGGAAGCTGTGCAATGAGCTAAGGGCAAAAGGGAGAGGGAAGATTCTCTTCTCCTGTATTTTTGGTTTTGTTTGGTCTTTTTTGTTTGTTTGGGGGTTTTGTTTGGGTTTTTTACAATTAAGTACTTCAAATGACTGAGCCCTGACGGTGCAGTAGATACAAAACAGAAAGGCAGGAGGTGCTTGATGCAGCCCAAAAACACAGAGCATCACCTAATGCTCAGAACTAACCACATCTCTGTGCTCCCAAAGGAGCAGTAGTTCTGGCTGCTGCAGCCCTGGATAACTTTCCTGAGAAACAACAGTGCAGATAGCTCTAGATTTGGAGGTACCCAAGTTTCTAGGGCACACAGGAACATTTTCTTTATGCTTCCCTCCTGCCTCCCCCAGCCCACCCATCAGCCTGAGTCACCAGGAAAACACAACCAGAATGAGAATTGCAATTTGCCAGTTTGGAGGAAGAAATCCTTTTGCCCATGACCGTTTTGCTTCCCCAAGTCGATCTCCCTGCACCCAGTTCCTTATGCCTCCTGCTCTGGGAAAAACCACTCTGGCACTTTTGCAAGCCTTGTGTGCCCTAGGGATTGAGGCAAGAGAGCCACCAAGAAATCCCTGCTATTACTCCAGTCAGGCAGTGCTGGGACAGTGCTTGGAAAAGCTGGACTGCCTAGACAGTTTGGAACAGCACATTCGCTCCCCTGGAACCTCATTCTTTGCAAATACTATCATCTTTTAAATCAGAAATATTCATGTTCATTTTTATACATCCATGGGTTTCATAGAAATAAAGGTAGCTGGTTTTTGTAGTCCAAGTTAACACAATGACTCAGAAAGAACTTCCCTCCCCGATATTAACAGAGAATGGATCCCTACAATTTTATTGTTTGAAAGGCAGATTGCATTTTCTCTAACCTGTCTGAAAAAAGGGAACAGCCTGTTGTTTTTATGATGGATATTTGTAATACCCAGTGCTCTTCTCATCCTCGCCTGCCTTTCCAAGGCTAAATGATCACAGCCTTGTTCAGGATGGTGTTTGCATTCTTCACTTATCTCAATCCCTGTTGCCAGCCCTGTGCAAGGATGTTTTGTCCCTGGGGCGAAAACACACCCTGCAGAGCTCTTCGATTTTGCTCTGATGGAGCCGTTGGCTTACAGGGGCTTCAGGAAGTCTTCTCCTCAAGGACACCTTGCCTTCAGCAGCACTAACATGGCACAGCTCTGATTTAAGCAGTTGTGGCATATTTAAGCTTTTGTTTAGAGAGGAAACTCCTTCTGCTCCGAGCAGTTCCCATTTACTGAAGTGAAACTCTTTGGAAGTTCATAGTGCAATTCACTCAGGAGCCGTTGGCTTACAGGGGCTTCAGGAAGTCTTCTCCTCAAGGACACCTTGCCTTCAGCAGCACTAACATGGCACAGCTCTGATTTAAGCAGTTGTGGCATATTTAAGCTTTTGTTTAGAGAGGAAACTCCTTCTGCTCCGAGCAGTTCCCATTTACTGAAGTGAAACTCTTTGGAAGTTCATAGTGCAATTCACTCAATTAAAGAGCGATCTGGCCTTCTGCTGGCAGCTGAAGGATTCCTTTTCCACCACAAATGAATCTTCAGTGAAAACAGGTGCCAAATCTCCATCTCAGATCGGCATAAAACCATCAGTTGCTGGACACCAGTCATTTCTAGCATTTTGGGTGCATTTTGGCTGTCAGGAAAGCCTCCTCTTAAACTGCTCTGCAGGCAACTGGTTTGCAACAAGAAAAAGTCCTATGAATTGATAAACAGCTTCCCCAGCTGCAAAAAACACACCCTGAGCTCTTCTTTCTTCATTCCTTTCTGACTGTGGAGAAAGGCTTGATGAGAGGACAAGAGTGTTCACAAGGCAGAGAGAAATTTCCAAACTCCCTGGTTTTCTTAATCCCTGTAAGAACTGATTAGCAGTGTATCATAAGAAAGTCCCAGTGCTGGCTGTCACTACTTGAATTGTTGGCAGAAGGGGATTTAGGAACACTTTGCAGCTGATCTCAGAGGTCCCTGGCTGCAGACCAAGGTTAAACCAGCTCAGCAGCTCATCATACATTAATTGCCTTCTTCTTCCTTTCACATCAGAGTAATCAAACCCTTTTCTTCTCTCTAGACCTGCGAATGGGAAGCCCCACACAAAACCCATCATGCCAAGCCCACATGTATAACCATCCACACCTTTTGGCTTCTGATCCTCTCCCAGGAGCTGTCAGCACATAAACCCATCTCCAATGTTATCCATATTGCAACTGCATCTCATGCACTCTCTCCTGACAAATGTGAAAAGTCAAGATGGAACAGAGACACAAACAAACAGCACTTTGTCTGTGAACTGCAGCTAAAGCTCAGCTTCTTCGAAAACCTGAGATTTTCACATCAATTCCCAAGGCCAAATGTTCCCAGTGATGCAGTTCAGGCAGAGGAACCAGGTCGGTCCCGATGCTGACGAGCATCAGTGACAAGCTGATGAGGAATAAGGGTATGAGCTGGACCTTTGCCCACGGGTGTGTGCTATTTCTTTCTAAAATGCAGCCAAAGTTTGAATTTGCGACAAAATGCCTTGGAAATAAATGCCCTCACTTAACACTTTCCCTTTTTGTGGTGCTACCTCTCTCCTAGGGTTTTCACGGTTTCATCTGATGTAATACAAGGCTGCACTGAGAAGGCAAATATGTATCAAATGGTCTTTTAGGTTTTTACAGTCCAGGGGGCTAAGGTTTATTGTTTCCCTTGTGCTATCCTTGTTCTGCTGTT